>NC_000075.6:124441547-124442911 GCF_000001635.26 Mus musculus | reverse complement strand
TCATCACTTCCTGTATGACCTCTTCCACTTCCTTGTGACATCATCTGCAGGCCCTTCCCACCCCTGACCCCTCTCCCTGTGACATCATCACTGCCCCCACACCCTGTGCAACCCCGGCCACTTCCTTGTGACGACCCTGTCACCTGACTCTGTGACCCCGCAGGGCGAGGCTGCCCCGAAAGGTCGGGAAGCTGAGCTACGCAGACTTTGTATGGTTCCTGCTCTCCGAGGAGGACAAGACTACGCCCACCAGGTGAGGGGCGGTGCCCCGGTCGGCCACGGCCTTTGCTCTCTCCTGACCCCACACCTCGCTGTTCTGTGGCCACGCCCACTGACTGGCCACTTGCCAACATGGCCACACCCACAGGATGCTGTGACTCCACCCCCACCCCCCACCCCGCTCAATCCTGGCTCTGCCCCTCTCTGACTGACCGCAATCACTGATGCCATGACCCCACCCCATGAACTCTGACCCTGATCGTGTGACCCCCACCCCTATGACCCCTGATGCCACCCACAAATGCCATGTTGTCTGACCCTTACCCTGTGACCCCCACCTCTTGACTGTGACCCCGCACACTGCCCCTGCCCCTGTGACCTCTGACCCCTGACCCCCCTACCCCACAGCACCGAGTACTGGTTCCGTTGCATGGACCTGGACGGTGACGGCGCTCTCTCCATGTTTGAGCTCGAGTTCTTCTATGAGGAGCAGGCCCAGCGCATGGCCGCCCGGGGTGTGGAGCCCCTCCCCTTCCACGACCTTGCACGCCAGGTGCTCGACCTCGTCGCCCCGCGCTGCCCCGGTGAGCGGGCAGCCAGGACTCCGACCATGGGCAACCTCTGACCCTGTGGGGGACTCCTGACCCCTGGGGTTAGCCTGTGACCTCCAGGGTGACCTCTGATCCTACCTCCCCAATGTGAGCTCAGGTTGCCTTGGGTGTGACCCCTGACCCCGGGTGACATCACGGGCAACCCTGGTAGGGGTGGCCCTGTGCGTGACCCCATGTGACCCCCGACCCCCAGGCCGGATCACGCTGCGCGACCTGAAGCAGTGCGGCCTGGCGGGTGAGTTCTTCGACGCCTTCTTCAACGTGGACAAGTACCTGGCACGGGAGCAGCGCGAGCAGGCGGGGACTCCGCAGGTGGGTGTGGTCTGGGGGGCGGGGCCTGGGGTGTGGGTGGTGTTGCAGCGGGCGTGGTCCAAACCGATGGGGTAAGAGCAGGCACCAAGTGGGTGGGATTCGGGGGCGGGGCTGGGGCGGGGTCAGGAGAGGAAAGTTGGATGGACAGAAAGTAATGTGGAAGTAGGGAGAGGGGAACAGGAAGTGACTCTGGGAACAGGAAATGCGGTCATAGTGGGTAAG
>NC_000075.6:124438751-124441019 GCF_000001635.26 Mus musculus | reverse complement strand
CCCGCGGTCCGCCCACTGGAAGTCACCGTGGCTGGGCATGGGTCTCGGGGATGGGGGCGGGTCCTGTAGCCAAGATGAAGTAAGGCTGGCCCTGCCCACCCCTTACCCCACCCACCCCACAGAGTCCTGCTGACCTGCCATGATGATGCTGCGCGGTTCGTGCGGCTGCTGGGCCACCCCGGGTGTAGTGGCCTCATCCAGGAGGACTTTGTGCCCTTCCTGCAGGTGGGCAGGGCCCGGGGGGACCCCGCCCACTCTTGCTGGCCGTGCCCTCAGGTTTACCCCAACAGTGGTTGCTCAGTGATGTTACTTCTTGTTCTCACCCTTGTGTGAGCTCTGTTTCCTGTGCTGTGTGGGGCCACGCCCACCCCGCCGAGGTCCCGCCCTTACGTCTAGGCCAAGCCTCCCTCGCTTGCCACACCCCTGCTTCACTTTGTGTCCCCGCCATGCTGTCTTCTACTTCCTGTACTGTGCGTGGCCCCGCCCCTTCTCTCCTGACCCCGCCCACACCACTGACCCTTACCTGACAGGTCAGTTACATCACCACCTATCCCTGGCCCTGTGTGTCCTCTGCTTCTTGTCCTGTGAGGGGGCCATGCCCACCTTGCCCAGGCCGCGCCCTGCCGTCCAGGCCACGCCCCTGTGTCTGTGAGTGATGTCACTTCCTGTCTTTTTCCCTGTGTGTTCTCTGCTTCCTGTGCTCTCTTCAGGCCCCGCCCTGATGCCTGGGCCACGCCCCATGCACTGTTGGTGCCCTTGTATCTGTCAGTGACATTACTTCCTGTCCCTGACACTTCCTGTTCCTGCCCCTGTGTGTCCGTCCTCTGCTTCCTGTCCAGTCAGTGGCCCTGTCTACCCTGCCCATGACCCTGACCTCTGACCCCTCCGACCTGGCAGGATGTGGTGAACTCGCACCCGGGCCTGGCCTTCCTGAGGGCAGCGAAGGACTTCCACTCACGTTACATCACCACAGTGAGCAGATACGTCCCGAACAAGCTCCCGGCCCTGGGACACGCCCACCTCTCCAAGACCCCACCCACAGCTCTCTGCCACAACCACAGGGTCTTCAGCCACGCCCATTGCCTTCAGATTCCCTCTGACTGCCCTGACCACGCCCCCAGTGTCAGCCATGCCCCTGACTCCGCCCATAGCTGTTAGGTTCACTGTGAATCCCTCTGACCCTGCCCTGACTCCACCCACAGCCCTTGGCCCTGCACACACAGCCCTTACATTAACTGTGATCACCGCCCTAGCCCTGCCCCTGATGCCAGGCCATACTCACAGCCCTCACATTAACTACAGTGATTCCCGCCATGGCTCCCCCGTGACCCCGCCCCTCTTCCAGGTGATTCAGAGGATCTTCTACACAGTAAACCGGTCATGGTCAGGGATGATCTCGCGTGAGGAGCTAAGGCGCAGCAGCTTCCTGCAGGTGTGGGCGGGGTCCGGGGTGTGGGCGTGGTCGTTGTTGGGGACTCCCTGTAGGAGGAAGCTTCCTTTCTGTGGACCTCCCAGGGATGGGCAGGGCCTGGGTGTGGGCATGTCCAACACAGGAAGTGGTCGTTCATGAGTCCATGTCCATTAATCAGGCAGTGGGTGTGTCTTATACAGGAAGTAGAGTTGTCAGGAGGGGGGGCGGGTCGTGTGTGTGTGTGTGTGTGTGTGTGTGTGTGTGTGTGTGTGTGTGTGTTGTGGACAGGAAGTGGGCGTGTTATACAAGGAAGTAGCTGCATCTCAAGTGTCCTGCACAGGAATTGACCACAATTAGGTAGGCGTGACTTAGACCAAATGTGGGTGTATCCCACACCAGAAGTGCTCCACCCCTGGGTCGGTGGGTGTGTCCTGACCCTAACACCCTCCCCCTGCAGGCTGTGTCACAGTTGGAGGTAGAGCCTGACATCAACCGCATGACGTCGTTCTTCTCTTATGAGCATTTCTATGTCATCTACTGCAAGTTCTGGGAGCTCGACCTCGACCGCGACCTCACCATTGACAGGAGCGACCTCGCACGCCATGGGGACGGGGGTGAGTGGTGGGGGCGGGGTCAGAGGACGGGTTGAGGAGGCAGGGACAGTGACCACCACTTCATGATTGGCATGTGGGTGGGGCTTTGTGTTGGTGGGGGGAACCCAGGGGCAGGGACAGGGAGGTCGACCTAGGGCCTCGACCTCGTGATTGGCATGCACAACAACAGGGTGGGGGGAGGTGGTGATGCGCGGGTTGTGCATAGCCTCGGCCTCAGTGAGTTTGGCCACTACCACCCTGACC
>NC_000075.6:124422465-124438651 GCF_000001635.26 Mus musculus | reverse complement strand
ATTTTCTTTGATTGTTGTGCCAATGTTCTCTATGGAATCTTCTGCAGCTGAGATTCTCTCTTCCATCTCTTGTATTCTGTTGCTGATGCTGGCATCTATGGTTCCAGATTTCTTTCCTAGGGTTTCTATCTCCAGTGTTGCCTTACTTTGGGTTTTCTTTATTGTGTCTACTTCCCTTTTTAGGTCTAGTATGGTTTTGTTCATTTCCATCACCTGTTTGGATGTGTTTTCCTGTTTTTCTATAAGGACTTGTAACTCTTTAGCAGTGTTCTCCTGTATTTCTTTAAGTGAGTTATTAAAGTCCTTGATGTCCTCTACCATCATCATGAGATATGCTTTTAAATCTAGATCTATCTTTTCAGGTGTGTTGGGGTGCCCTGGACTGGGCGAAGTGGGCGTGCTGGGTTCTGATGATGGTGAGTGGTCCTGGTTTCTGTTAGTAGGATTCTTACATTTACCTTTCGCCATCTGGCAATCTCTGGAGTTAGTTGTTATAGTTGTCTCTGTTTAGAGATTGTTCCTCTGGTGATTTTGTTACCCTCTATCAGCAGACCTGGAAGACTAGCTCTCTCCTCTGAGTTTCAGTGGTCAGAGCAGTCTCTGCAGGCAAGCTCTCCTCTTTCAGGGAAGGTGCACAGTTATCTGGTGTTTGGACCTCCTCCTGGCTGAAGATGAAGGCCCAAAACAGGATCTTTCCCAGAAGCTGTGTTGCTTTGGCCTGTCACAGAAGCAGTTGTTTCAGTAGTCCACACACTCACCTGTGTAGATTACTTTCTGTGGAGTTCCGAACCAAGGTGGCACCCACGGAAGCTGAGGCAGAAGCCTCTCGGGCCAGGCGGACACCTGTGCTCTGACCTGGAAGGCGGCCGGTTGTCTGGAGCTGAAAATGGCGCCGCCTCAGAAGGTCTGTGGCTCTCGCCTGTCCCAGAAACTGCTGGCCTCTGTATCCCACACCCTCACCCATGCAGCCTGCCCTCCTCGGAGTCCCAGAACCAAGGTGGCTTCCGCGGAAGCTGAGGCAGAAGTCTCTTGGGCCGGGCGGACACCTGTGCTCTGACCTGGAAGGTGGCCGGTTGTCTGGAGCCGAAAATGGCGCCGCCTCAGAAGGTCTGTGGCTCTCGCCTGTGCCAGAAACTGCTGGCCTCTGTATCCCACACCCTCACCCATGCAACCTGCCCTCCGTGGAGTCCCGGAACCCCATGGATAATTTTTAAGTGATATTATATAATGGCTTTTTATGTATTTCTTTTTTGTTTTATGTTTGTTTGTTTGTTTTTGTTTTTCAAGACAGGTTTTCTCTGTATAGCTCTAGCTGTCCTGGAACTCACTTTGTAGACCAGGCTGGCCTCGAACTCAGAAATCCGCCTGCCTCTGCCTCCCAAGTGCTTTATGTATTTCCTAATGATTCTGTCTGCAATATTTTATTTTTGTTCATTATGTTTAATTTCCAAAGATAATTTTGTATGTATTGAAGCATAATTTAGTACTCAAACATTAGAATTAGGATCCCAAGTTATGGATATTATTCAATATGTGCTAATGATATTTTAGGATAGTAAATGATATGAATAGAAAAGTAGAATAAAATATTTTGATGTCCCCGTATTTCCTTTAGACAGGAGCATTTCTGGGTCAAAAATTTGGAGGTGAGTGGGTGGCCCCATCCCTCAACCAGGGGCCTTGTCTAACCTCTGGATATAGTCTCTACAGGTTCTCTCTCCCCTTTGTTGGGAATTTCAGCTAATGTCATCCCCATTGGTCCTGGGAGCCTCAAAAAAGGGATAACATTTGAAATGTAAATGAATAAAATATCCAATAAGGAAAAATATCTTGATGTATTATTTAATTCTTAAAGTACTCAATATGATTATGATATTGCATAAGACAAATTTCAAATAATAAAACATTTGAAGTAGTTATGAGTTTCATATATAGTTCAAGGCATGTTTTTATGTTTCGGGGGAATTAGAACTTCAATACTATTATACAGCAGTCTTACTCTCTAGGACTATAGTCTAGTTCATGCATGGCTTTCAGAGGGAAAACAAGCTCTTTATAGATTTTCACAAATATAAAATTTATCATATCAGAGTTACTTATATTTATTATCTGAAATTATATTCAACTGTAAAGATCTCCAATTTCCTGACCTTATTTTAAGAAAGCTAGCATTTATACAGAAATTTAGCATATCTTGTAGTTCAAAGTTTAGTGTAATTGAATAGAAAATTTCATGTTTCAAGTAGGGTTAGTTTGAATATGCTTGGCCGAGGGAGTATTATGAGTTATAGCCTTGTTGGAGTAGATGCAGCCTGTTGAAGGAAGTGTGTCACTATGAGACTGGGAAATGAGACCCTCTTCCTATCCACATGAGAGCCACTCTTCTAGTGGCCTTCAGATGAAGATACAGAACTCTCACTTCTTCCTATACCATGCATTCCTTGATGCTGCCATGCTTTCACCATGATGTTAATGGTCTGAACCTATGAATCTGTAAGCTAGTCCCAACTAAATGTCCTTATAATTGTTGCCTTTCTTATGATGTCTGGTCACAGCAGTAAAACCCTAATGAATACAGAAGTTGGTACTAGGGACTATGGTATTGCAATGATAGGGCTGACCATGCTTTTCTTTGGGAGAGTGTGTATTTGGAAAACAGTGGAATGCTTTAAGTGTGGCTTAATGGGCTATCCTAATAAGAATATGGAAGACTTTGTTGCTGAGAGTGATTTGAACAGAGGTTTCAGTAGAGTTCCAATATTTGGCCTAGAGACTGTTTCTGTGGTATACTGGTGAAGAATGTGACTGTTTTATGCCATTGTCTGAAGAGACTACCTGAGGCTAAGGTAAAGAGATTTATATTAGTTGCACTGACGAAGGACTTCTCTAAAAAGCCCAGCAAAGTCTTTGTCTTCTTGATTAGTCCCATAAAGAGCATTCTGTTCAAGCATATCAAGCTTAAAAAGAAAACTAGTACAAAATATATCATTCATAGAAAAATAAAGTGACTCTAGGAAGTAAAATAGAGCAGAAATTCTGTGTTCAAGGAAATAAAGAGATTAAAGGAATAATGATCTCAGGGCAAGATCAACCCAGATGAGCTTATTGTTTGTATTTGCAATTGAACAAGGAATGGTTTGGACTTTTAATCGCCTTACAATTCAGAAATAGAGGCCCCACATGTGATCCAGATTTTGAGGCTAGAAGAAACATGCTTTTGGTACAGATGCTGAGGAACAGTAAGCTACGAAAATATTAGGTGCAGGTATGATACTACACAGATTTAATCCCAGGAAACAGAGCCAAGCAGATCTCTGAGTTCATGGCCAGCTTGGGAGAGAAAAAATTCTAGATAAAGAAAAGCTGAAGCCCAGATGTGGTAGTACATGCCTTTAGTTCCAGCATTCAGGAGACAGAGCCATGAAAATCTTTCTATTTAAGGTCAGTCTACAGGGCAAACTGTAGGAATGAGGAAGTTGGAAAACAGAAAGCTAGTAATATAATAATATAATAAGGTGGCAACATGTTCCAGCCTCAGCAAGCAGCAGGACTTGGCAGCATCAGCCATGTAGCTCTGACTTGAGAGTGAAAAATAGAAGGAATGTCTGGGTCAATTGACACAGGTTAGCAGGAGCTAAGAGATTAGCAGTGATTAAGAAGAGACCAGCATTACTAAGGTGAAATCTTCTGGGAGGTGTTTTCTAAGACCACAAAGATGCTGTGTTCTAGAGATACCAAGGTTGTATCTTGTGTGTCAGTTGGACCTGGCAATGTGTAAGAATCACCCAAGTTGTACTCATTTTAAAGGTATGAAGTGACCATGGAGAGCAGCTGAGGCTTGGCACTGTGAGATGCCAGGGAAGGCCATTAGTGAAGGTGCAGCCTCAGTTATAGTAGATGGCCCAGGAGTAAAGGGGTTATGCAAAAAAGGTGAGCTGTGGCACCATAAAGAGAGCATGTGGGAGGCTATTTGGTGAAGCCTGGTTGCCGGAAAAGTCCTCAGAGTATTGGAGATGCCTGTACCATGGGATAACCATCAAGAACAGCAGCAACAGTGAGATGGTGTCAACCAGAGTCTACAGTGGAAGAGAGAAGAGAGCTGGAGAAGTGACCCAAGGCCTTTGAAAGAGCTCAGAAGATCATGTGTGAATCCCAGACATTGGAACAAAGGCCTTGAAGTTGAAGTTGACTTGGAGACCCCAAGATATTAAAGATGCCTGATTCCGTGGGATTAGAACTCAGCCTATTGTGCAGCTGTCTTACTCTCTAGAACTGTAAACTAGTTCGTGGATGCCATTCAGAGATAAAACAGCTCTTTATGGATTTTCATGAATATAAAAATTATTATATCAAAATGACCTATTTGGGGGAATTCTTAAGCTGTATCCAATGCTAAAGATCTCTAATTTCCCAAGCTTATTTCAAAAAAGGTTGCATTTAGACAGAAATTTAGCATGTCCTCTAGTACAAATCATACTGCAATTGGACAGAAAATTTAATGTTTTACACATCCTCTTTAATCATCTCTATGCCTTGTTTTAGAATACCAGCAAGAAGATATGAATATTTTTTGGTAATGTTTTTTGCTACTGATGAGATCAACAAGAATCCTTATCTTTTACCCAACATGTCTTTTGTATTCTCCCTCATTGCTGGCATGTGTGAAGATACATTGGGATTTATTGATAAAAGGCATTCACCACAAAAATATGCTTCAAATTTTCTTAATTATAACTGTGGATTACGGAAAAGATGTGATGTAGTACTTACAGGACCATCACAGACAATATCTGTAAAACTGGCAATTAATTATAGGAGACCAAAGGTGAGAATATGTGATACTGGAGGAGTTAACAACCTTTTTATTCCATTCATAGGTGCTTAGGGAGAAAACTTGGTAAGCTTGTGTGTGTGTGTGTGTGTGTGTGTGTGTGTGTGTGTGTGTGTGCGCGTGTTGTTGTTGTTGTTGTTATAAATATATTATAAATGATTAAATTATCAGATTGGAAATGTACTGAACAAACACTGTTTTCTAGAACATTCAGACTTGTAAGGAAAAGTACAAAATCTAATAGGAAAATGTGTATGATTTTCCTAGCATAATCCTAGCATCCTTAATAGGGGTTCTGAAAGATGAGTAACATTACTTGTATATAAGTCTAAATTCCTGACAGTCACATTCCTCATGTGGATGTTTGATCCTCTCATTTATATCTTTTAGGTTTTCTTTGGACCATTTAATCCTAACCTAAGTGACCATGACCAGTTCCCATATGTCTATCAGGTAGCAACAAAGGATACATATTTGTCCCATGGCATGGTCTCCTTGATGCTTCAATTCAGATGGAATTGGATAGGACTGGTCATCTCAGATGATGACCAGGGTATTCAGTTTCTATCAGACTTGAGAGAAGAAATGCAAAGACATGGAATCTGTTTAGCTTTTGTTAATATGATCCCAGAAACCATGCAGATATACATGACAAGGGCTAAGACATATGACGAACAAATTATGGAATCAACAGCAAAGGTTGTTGTCATTTATGGTGAAATGAACTCTACTCTAGAAATCAGCTTTAGAAGATGGCAAGATTTAGGTGCACAGAGAATCTGGATCACAACCTCACAATGGGATGTCATCATAAATAAAAAAGATTTCAGCCTTGATTTCTTCCATGGGACTGTCATTTTTGTACACCACAATGACAGGATTGCTAAATTTAGAAATTTTATGCAAACAATTAACACTAACAAATACCCAGTAGATATTTCTCATACTATACTAAAGTGGAACTATTTTAATTGTTCAATCTCTAAGAATAGCATTAGCAAAATGGATCATTTTACATTCAACAACACTTTGGAATGGTTAGCAAAGCACAAATTTGACATGGTGCTGAGTGAAGAAGGTTACAATTTGTATAATGCTGTGTATGCTGTGGCCCACACCTACCATGAGCTCATTCTTCAACACGTAGAGTCTCCAGAAATGGCAGAACCCAGAGGATTATTCTTTGACTGTCAGAAGGTACAATTTCTTACATTTCATTATGCTTAGATTTATCAATGTGTTCTTTTAAATGGCCCCTGAGAAACTAACATACATTTGTTAGAGATTATTCTTCTCTTAGTAGGAAGATTTCTACACTACAAAAATCCCTAAAGAATCCTTTCCATATATATATGGAATACTTTATATATATATATATATATATATATATATATAGAGAGAGAGAGAGAGAGAGAGAGAGAGAGAGAGAGTATTAATTACCCATAAGTTATATTGCATTTTCTTACATAGGATAACTTTAGTACAGCTTTGCATTCTAGAAGCCATTAGAAATATGGTATATTCTTACTTTACATTGCCTTAATTAATATGCATATGTAATCATCTAATGATGCATCTCACTTAGGTGGCTTCCTTGCTGAAGGCCACAGTCTTTACTAATCCTGTTGATATATTGATATATATATATATATATATATATATATATATAATCATGCACAAGGATAACATTTACTAAGAGACAATATTTTTGTATCATTATCAGTGAGTTTCATGAAAATGTGTCTAAAGATTTTACCAAATGAGTTGAATATTTGTAATAGGAGCCAAGAGTGCTCTCATAAGAGGCTTAAATGAGGTCTAGATTAGAATAATTTCTCAAGAGCAATTTTCTCAAAACATGGTATATGTGCTGAGACTAATAGTTACTAATTTCAAGTAACGTTTATAAAAACATAAATGATGAAGATTGCATATTTCATTAAGTTTATGCTTGTTTCATGTATGTATACTGTGTGTACATGAATGACACACTACCACTCTTAGTTTCCACAACTTACAAGTATTCAGACTTCCCACTCATTTTCACATACATGGCTACATTTTCTTTTTTTTTTTCCATTTTTTATTAGGTATTTAGCTCATTTACATTTCGAATGCTATACCAAAAGTCCCCCATATCCACCCACCCCCACTCCCCTGCCCACCCACTCCCCCTTTTTGGCCCTGGTGTTCCCCTGTACTGGGGCATATAAAGTTTGCAAGTCCAATGGGCCTCTCATGGCTACATTTTCAAAAGTTATTTTGACAAATATGTGGACACACACAGATACACAAAAGAACACCAATACATACAACAACATTCTATTTGGTAAGCATTTATTGTAGCACTTTTTTTCATAGAACATTAATAGAAATTATATTAAGTATTAATTACCCATTGCATTTTACTACCTAGGATAACTTTAGTACAGCTGTGTATTCTAGAAGCCATTAGAAAAATTAGGTGACATTCTTATTTGACATTGTCTTAATTGATATGCATATGTAATCATCTAATGATGAATCTCACTTAGGTGGCTTCCTTGCTGAAGACCATGGTCTTTACTAATCCCCTTGGAGAACTGGTGAACATGAAGCATAGGGAAAATCAGTGTGCTGAGTATGATATTTACAAAATTTGGAATTTTCCACAAGGCCTTGGATTAAAAGTGAAACTAGGAAGTTATTTTCCTTGTTTCCCACATAGCCAACACATTCATATGTCTGAAGACTTCGAGTGGGCCACAGGAGGAATATCAGTGGGTATACCACAATTTACATCCTTTTCAGTATAACCTAAAATTTAAAATATGAGGGGCTGAAGTGATATCTCTGTCTTTAAGACCAGTTGCTGTTTTAAAAGGGACCCATCCTCAATTACCAGGATCAACATTTGATAACTCACAGCTTTCTATAAATCTTGGTCTCTGGATTCCATGTTCAATGGCACCCACACGCCTATTTAACCCACAATACAGAAACACATTTACAAAATATATACATACAAACAGTGAATTTATGTCATACTGTGTGAACATGTTTATTTCCTAAAGAAGTACAGCTTATACTAATTAACTGAATATTTGTCAAAAAGCTTCTATTTTAACCTTGGAAAAACTTTATTAATTCTATGAGGTTTACATAGCATGTGTTTTTCATAATCACCAAACAACTCTTCGATCTACCATGACTTCTCTCACCACTCAATTCAGTATCCTTATTTTTTTATTTATAAACAATGTGAGAAAAAGTGAAGCCACATAAATATCCCTTTTGGATTTAGTCAGTTTGAGAAAGAAATTTCTCAAATCACTACAACCCAGATGTTACACACATAATAACCATGAAGTAGTCAATATTGAGTGACTTTCAGGGCATTGCAGGCATATACAAAATGATAAAGTACCTGAAATTGATAAGTGATGCCTGTTAGCACAGAAATATATATCCACATCTGTTGTGTCATATATGCACATATATGTAATTACACATGTTACACACACACACACATATACATATACATATACATATACATATACATATATTCCCAGGTTCCCTCCTCCATGTGTAGTGTAACATGCACTGCTGGATTCAGAAAAATTCATCAGAAAGAAACTGCAGACTGCTGTTTTGATTGTGCCCAGTGCCCAGAAAATGAGGTTTCCAACGAGACAGGTATATGTTTGCATGCAGAAAAGAAATTTGCTGAATTTGAGTATCTTCCCTCTCAAAACTAGGAATGTGAGATGACCTAGATGGAAACTAACGACCTAAAAGTTCTGTGTTTTAGAATTTAATTATTTGAATAGTATCAACATTTTTTCACCCTGCATATAACTTGCAATATCTTCTACAAACAACTATGTTCTCTGACAACATGTAGTTACTTATTTTATATTTTGCAGGAAACATTTAGGGAGACAAACATCTGTAAACACTTTTAAAACAAAAAAAAAATAGGTTTAATCTATGTATTTGTTTCATCTTTGTTGATTTTTTTTTTACAAAGTAACTTCCCAACATGATCAGTCTACAATTTTTCCTTCTCACCATCCAACTTGGTCCTGACAAAGACCAGAAGCTCAGGGAAATAGATGTTCTTTAATGAAACATTTTTAAGAACTCACATGGCATAAAGGAAGAAGCATTGCTGTCAAAGAATTAGAACATTAGTGAAGATTTCTAGAGTGCACCCAGAGATGGGACATTTATCAACAATCACATCTTAGCTAAGGAATGAGGATGCTTGTGATTATGCATAATCTTCATACCATCTAGGTTGGATTGTGTAGTTGTGAAGAAAGAGATCTTATCACAGTGAGGGTGACCTGCATAGGCCTATGAGGCATATAGCTTCATATTCTTTATGCAAACAGCATTTGCATGAGAAATTGGATGTTCTTGTGCCTATGCGAAGATACTGACAAAGGGCACAACCCTCAAAGCCAACAAAATGCATGATGTATTTTATCAACTAGATTTGAGAACTAAGTCTGCATATTGCACAAGTATGTGAGCAGTCAACTTAAGGTTTGAGGTATTAAATAATCTGAGTTGATTCATATTACTATTCATAATGCACTGAAAAATAAAACATTTTTCTTTCTTTTTGTTTAATAAGTATATTTTTCCTCCTGCATTCTTCATGGTGTTTTGTTCCATCACAATGCATAGGTTAACACAGAGAACCCTTAAGTCAATGCTACCTACAGCAATAAGGAATGGAATAGATGCTCATCACCAAAATATTTATTGAGGAATCTTCAGAATAAAACAAATACTCAATTGTTAAGTACATAATGATGCTATCTTATGAGGACTTCTTGTTGTTTGCCAGCAGATATGGAGAAATGTGTGAGCTGTCCAGATGATAAGTATGCCAACATAGAGAAAACCCACTGCCTCCCAAGAGCTGTGTCATTCCTGGCTTATGAAGATCCATTGGGGATGGCTCTAGGCTGCATGGCCCTGTCCTTCTCAGCCATCACAATTCTAGTACTAGTCACTTTTGTGAAGTACAAGGATACTCCCATTGTGAAGGCCAATAACCGCATTCTCAGCTACATCCTGCTCATTGCTCTAGTCTTCTGCTTTCTCTGCTCATTGCTCTTCATTGGACATCCCAACCAGGTCAGCTGCATCCTGCAGCAGACCACATTTGGAGTATTTTTCACCGTGGCTATTTCTACAGTGTTGGCCAAAACAATAACCGTGGTCATGGCTTTCAAGCTCACTACTCCAGGAAGAAGGATGAGGGGGGTCATGATGACAGGGGCACCTAAGTTGGTCATTCCCATTTGTACCTTAATCCAACTTATTCTCTGTGGAATCTGGTTGGTAACATCTCCTCCCTTTATTGAAAGAGATATAAAGTCTGAACATGGGAAGATTGTCATTCTTTGCAACAAAGGCTCTGTCATTGCCTTCCACGTTGTCCTGGGGTATTTGGGCTCCTTAGCTCTGGGGAGCTTCACTATGGCTTTCCTGGCTAGGAACCTTCCTGACAGATTCAATGAAGCCAAGTTCCTAACTTTCAGCATGCTGGTGTTCTGCAGTGTCTGGATCACCTTCCTCCCTGTCTACCACAGCACCAGGGGAACAGTCATGGTGGTTGTGGAGGTTTTCTCCATCTTGGCTTCTAGTGCAGGCTTGCTAGGGTGCATCTTTGTCCCAAAATGTTGTGTTATTTTAGTTAGACCAGACTCAAATTTTATACAGAAGTACAAAGATAAATTGCTTTATTGAAACTTTCATAGTATGAAATTTTTTGGAGATATTCAACATATTTCTTTTGTCTTAACAAAAGTAGTACTTAATCATAAAAAATTTTAAGTAATATACAAATTTGAAGTTACAAACAGGACATCACTGTCCATTGTTATGCCAATTCCTAAAGTTTGGTGGAAATGGCTTCATTCATAAATACACAAACCTGAAGATGTTGAGAACCAGAAATCTCAATTGAGTAATGGCTACCATCATTTTGACCTGTAGTTTGTGTGTAAGCCATGTACCTAATTAATGATTAATATAAGATGACCCTACTGACTGTAGACAGTGTCACCTCTAAGCCAGTTGTTCTAGGAGTTATAAGAAAGAAGACTAGATAGGATGGACATGAAGCCAGTAATCAGCATTATTCCATGGACTTTCATTGAGTTCCTGCATCCATGTTCTTGTCTTGGCTTCTTTCACTTAACTGTGAACAAGGTGCATAGGGAAATAGCACTTTTTCATATATCCCTTTTGACTGTGGTATTTTCTTACAGCAACAGAAACTAAGACATCAGCAAATTGGTAAATTACATTGGTTGGGATTTGGAATATCATAGATTACTGATTCAGCAAAGTTATTGATTTGAAAAGAGAAACAAGATGGAATGTTATTAGATTGTGGAGCAGAGTTACAACATTGTATATTGGTGGTGGCCATCACAGAGGCCTGGAGTATTGGAAAATTTTACAATGTTCTATGAACTTATTCAAAATATCAGATAATATAATAAGAGTACAGTATATGAAAAGGATCATGGGGTTCAGTTTGTGACTACTGTATAAGGCTCTTGAACCTTATATGAAAACACACCATTTCATTATGAAATATGTGTTTTATTCTGTGAGAAAAATCGGTAGTGGAAATAATGCAATACAAATACCTTTATCACAATTAGGTCAGTGAAGTTTGTGATCATATACCACTCTAGATGAAGGATCTCATTATAAATTTTGTTAAAATATTAGTAACTAAAGATAATTCAGTTTAATATCACACACATAACGACACAGATACAAACACATACACTTTACTATTTCTGAATATCAGTTCATGAAAGTCAGTGATTTTTTTCCCTCAGAGTATTGTTTGTTGCTTTAACTGTTATATGGTAGCTTATTTTTGAGAGTTTATTTTAATTGCTTTTTTCTTTATATTTCTTGATTCCAACACACCATTTGTAACCCTATACTCCTATAATGCACATATAATGCATGGCACTGTCCTTCTCAGCCATCACATGGCCCCATATATCATTGTTACTGAATGCATATATGTATTTGTATATACATTTTGAAATATAAACTGTAGAGACCATGTAAAATTGCATACTTTTATGTTCTGGTGTCTGATTACTTGGTACTACATGGCTAATCTTTGTTCCTTTCTCTTGCAATGCCAACCTGTCCCATTCCCATATTTAAAGTTTCCTGTAAATGACTGTGAGGGCTAGAAGCTTTGTGACCTTTCTTCCTTCCATACTAGCATGCATAGTATAGTGATCCTTCCTCTGATTGTATTTTTGGAGTCATATTCATAAGACATTTTGGTCTACCCATTCCCTTTCTAGAATATTTGTGTTTCCAGCCAACTTCCTCATCTTTTGACTCTCAAGATCTTTCCTACCACCTCTTCACATTTCTTTTTGGCTTGGATGAGGGACAATTTTGTAAGAAGATACATTAATCTGTATTCCCTTTAGCCTTTCTTCTGGTACCCATGTAGGGTACCTTCTAGCAACTTGAATTCTAGACATTAGAGGTAAAGCTTCTAGCTGGGGACCAGCACAAATTTTCCATACTGATGACATAAGTAAGGTTTGTCTTCAGGACAATCTTCTTTCTACCAGTTTATATAAAACAAAAGCAGCACTCGGGGTTCAGAAATCTTTGTGGAAAAGTGTCAGAGGTATTGGATGACTTCAACAAAACAGTATCATTAAGACACAAAAAGGACTGATAATCATATGAGGTGCGCGTCCGGGGGTTGCTTGTGAGTAAAATCCTCCACCCCCGCCGCCTCCCCTCCACCGGCCCCGAGACCTCGAGCCCGCGAGTAAACCCTGAGGCCAGGGGATGACATCCAGTGCGCACGGGCCCCTTCCTCGCGGAACCCCTGACGCCGCCCCGGCCCGCTCGACCCGGAACAGGACCTGAGCAGCAGCGGAGTCGTGTGTGACGTCACAGGGACATTACGCCACCCGCCCCGCGTCCCGGACTGACAGAGGTGAGGCAGGGGAATAACCGCAAGTGCTAATGACTGACAAACAGCGGAGGACGGTGGCCACGCCCACCCTGGCAGGAAGAAAGCGGTGATGTCAATGTGGTCGCGCCCCTATACGGCGCCCCAATCCGGGTGATTGACCGGAAACGGAAGCCGGGACACGCCCGTGTTGGTGACGTCACCTCGTCCATTTATTGCGTTGGCCCTGCCCTATCGCCCCGCCCCCGTCGCCTATATCCCTCCCCCTTCCTCTCGCCCCTCCCCCACCACCACCGGGTTCCGGTTTTCAGCTCCGAGCGGCCTGGGCGGCCTCGGCTCGGACCGGCTCGGCTCGGACCGGACCGGCCGAAGCAATAATTACACCACAGCATTCGGTTCCTCTCATAAATATGCAAATGAGGGCCCCGCCCTCCGAACGGCGAACGGATCGCGTATCATTTGCATATTCATTGAAGTTTTGCATATGCTCTTCTCCCACCCCCCTCGCCACCACCCCCCCCATGCTCTGTGCTTTCTCCACTCTAGAATATGCAAATTAACCGGGAGGCGGAGGCATGGTGTAGGTGGGCGGGGCCAAGTTCATGGTGGGCTACAGCCTCTACCATGTGACCCCGGGATCACTTCCTGTCTAGAACTCGTGGTGGGGCTACTTCCTGTCTGGACCTCAGGCTGAGGTCACTTCCTGTTTTTTAATAATTCATAAACTCACAAATCTTTGGCTTGTCTGCATGCAAATGTGGTAATGAATATTCAAATGAAATGCAAATGCTATGCCAATGTTTCAAGACATCAATTCCTGACCAAAAGGGGCGGAGCCTGAGGAGCATCCAGGCGTCACTCGGTGGGTAACAACAGGGTGACGTCATCTTCCAATCCAGCTTGGGGGGCGATAAACAAATGCACCTTGAGAATATGTAAACGAGATTCATGAATATGCAAATGATAAGTAAATAAATGACAATTAGGCACCAATGAGATTATTTTTTAAAAGTGAGCGGAGCTTCCAGGATGACTGATGGCACCAGGCCATACTCGCTGTCATACGTCACGATACGCATGCGCGAAGCCAGGCTTCTTTGTACTCGCCAGACCCGCACTTCTGCGACACGCATGTGCAGCCAACTTGGAAGTAAACGCAATGCGCATGTGCGCTGCCTGCAACAGAAACCCAACGCGCATACGCATCGGGACCCCAAGCCGGCGCACACCCCCAGCGCATGCGAGCCCGTGGCCGGGGGAAGTCACTGCGCATGCGCGCACGGCCTCCACGCGGCGACCTGACTTGCTGATGCCATCAGCCTGCGCCCGGGCCAAGGATTTTTTTTTTTTTTCCATTTTTTATTTTGAAACCGTGACTGCCGAGCGTTTGCGGATGCAACCACGCCCCTTCCGTTGTCGCGTAACCCGTGTCGCCATCACCCGGAACGCAGCCTCTCGTGGAACCCACGGCCGACTGAGGTTATACGCCGCACGTTCTTCCGGGATTCGCCCGACTCCACCCCACATCTGTCGCGTCGGTGACGCCATCACTCCCCGCGCCTGTATGTTGATTTTTATTTGGAATCCTCGGCTATCGAAAGTTTCCCACCGCAGCTCTTCCGTTCTCTGCCGAGCTCCGCCCCTCTGCCATCAGTCTCTGCCCACTTCCGGCTCCGCACCTTCTGGTTGCCATGGCGCCGCTGACGCCGCGGCTACAGCTGAAGGTGGACGAGCTCTTCCGGCGCTGGCTCGGCGATCCTCACACGCAGCGCGCGCTCAGCCACGCCCTCCGCCGCATCCGGGACCCAGGGACGACCTCTGACCCCGCCGCCGCCGCGACCCCCGATGCGGACCCCGGAAACACGACCTCCGACCCTAACCCCGCCTCCCGACCGCTGCCGCGGCCCGCGCTGAGAACGACGGGACCCAGGACGGTGAGTGCGTGAGGGACAGCCCGCAGGGGGGAAGGGCCAGTGTGGGTGCGCAGGGCCTTGTGTCTGTACGAAGCCGTAGGAAGTCGATCCTGTCAATCACGTCCGAAGGAGAGGGACTTCCTGCCGTAAAAAGGGAATTGGTTCAGTCAGTCGTGTCCTAGGAGGCGGGACTTCCGACTGCAGACCGAAAGTCTCTTGTCAATCATTCTGTGGGGGCCCGACTCCCTACCGCAGACATTATTCCCAAACTTGTCCCGGGCCACACCCACAGCCACGCCCACCGCGGACAGCTGTCCGACCATGGGCGGAGTCACGTGAACCGCAGCGACCCCGTGGGAGAGAAAAGGAAAAGCACAGACCCGAGGGAGGACAGAACCGCGGGTGAACCCCACGGTGACCCAGGTGACGTCATGACCGCGCTGCAGGGTCGCGGATCGCGCTGAGCGCGGCCCTCGCGAATCGCCCGGGTCCCCGGGGTCGCAGGCCACACCCACGGATTCGCAGGCCGGGCCCTACCCTGCTCGAGCCACGCCCACCATGCCGGAGCGCCCGCCCATACGAGCCCTGCGCCGCGACCCTGACGACCCAGCGGTGCGCCAGGCTCTGGCGTCGCTGGCTCGGGGCAGCGATCTGGTGTTTCCGTCGCGCTTCCAGAAGTGGCTGCGGGACTTCCGGCAGGTGGGCGGGGTCAGCGACGGCCGCAGGGGTGCGTCAAGCACAGGTTCATGCAAGAGTCGGCCACGCCTCCTGTCTGTGAGAGTTAAGGCAGGAGGGGTGGCCGCACCTCCGGGGAGGGTCTGGGGTAAGAGTGACCGGAGGGGGCGTGGTTGTGTGAGAGTGCCCGCAGGGGGCTGGCTTTGCCTAAGGGGCAAGGCTGGGATGAGAGTGACAGGCAAAGCCTAAGCCTCTGGTGGGCGTGGGCCTGGTGGGCGTGGCTTGTTTCAGAGGTCGGTAAGAGTGGCTCTGGTTAGAGTGAGATGAGGGACGTGTCCCAGCCCCTGGTGGGTGTGGCTCTGCAACTGACTGACAGTTTTTCCTCTGCCCCACACCCCAACCCTGTTAACCCGACCCCTGGCCCCACAGGTCCATGCCCACAGGAAGGAGGAGCCCCCGCCCCAGTCCCCACCCCCTGGCCACAGCGTCCCCGCCTTCTACTTCCCTTGCGGTCGACCCCCGCCCCGTCCCCAGGACACGGAGGATGCCATCGCCCTCGTGGAGTGCGCGTTCGAGGGGCTGCCTCGTGGGAGGGCGGGTCTGGGCGACATGGCCGTGGTTGCCAAGGTATGTGGGCAGGGTCTCGCGTGTTGGGCGGGACTGAGGAAAATGGGCGGGGCCTTGAAGATGGGCGGGGCTTACCCGGGATATGGGCTTCAGGGGATAGGAAGTTGGTGTGTCCACATCCAAGAAGTAACTGGATGATGTCACGGCTGTCCTTATGGGCGGGGC
>NC_000075.6:124370968-124415968 GCF_000001635.26 Mus musculus | reverse complement strand
GTGCACCTATATTCACTCAGGCACAGGCATACACATAAATAAATGTTAAAAGAATTACTGATAGTTCTAACTCAGTGATAACACATGTAATGCTAATACAGAACAGTATTTATAATGCTATTATGATAACAGTTTAGTGGTACATGATAATCTTCTGGCATAATACAGCTGTAAATATAGTCATGTAGTTGGGTCCAGTGGCACGGTCTGGGATCCTAGCTACTTCTAATGCCGAAAGCAAGAGGATTAAAATCTCAGTGCTGTCTTCAAACATAGTGAGGTCAAGGCAAGCCCAGCAAACTTAGTGAAACCAGGTCCCAAAGTGGGGCAAGAGAGATGGCCCAGTGATTAGGAGTACTGGCTGCTCTTTCAAAGAACCTGGCTTCATATCCTAGCATCTACATGGTAGCTTACAATGTTGGTGGAGTTCAGCTCGAGGGTTAAGAGCACCTTCCGATCTTGCAGAGGACCTGGGTTTAGTTACCAGCATCCATATCAGATGGCTCACAACCACCTGTAACTCCACCTCAAGCGCATGTGATACCTTCTTCTGGCCTAGCTAGACACCAGGCATGTATGTTGCTATAGACAAAACACTCATACACAGGATAAATGAATAAGTAAATGAATATGAAAGATATGATTTTGAAGTATATAAAAACAAAATATAAAAAGAGGGTTGATTTATGGATCAGTGGTATAGTGCTTATGTAATGGTGCACTTGACTCAGTCTTCAGTACTGCAAAAACAAAACAGATATGACAAAACCATCCAAAGGAAGGCTTAACACAATTATGATGCCCAAGAACACAGAAAGGAGGACTCTCACCAGATATCAGATGTAGAAATAATAGAATCATCCAGAAAATATGAAATCTTACCCTATATCCACCTAGCACATCTACAATCTAAAGGAAATAGACTTATCTGTAAGTAGTGGGAATGTACATAAAGTAGTGTCCTTTCAACACATGGTACTAGAACAACAGACTTTGTGTAAAATAAAATGAGCTGGCTCCTGCAGAATGACACCTGAGGTTGTCTTCTGGTCCCCACATACACCTGTGCACACACATGCATTCACACGCATGAAAATATGCTAAACATTATTCATCATTAATATGACAATGAAAACAGTGAGATATCCTCATATACCCATGGGAATGAGCAGGAACTGTGGATGTGGCTCAGATGGTACAGTATTTGCCTAGCAAACAGGGAGCTCTGGTTCTGTTCTAGCATCAAATGCAAATGAATGAATGAAGTAATATAAAACCTACTGTTGGTTGGACTTAGGAATTCACATGCATGTGAGTACACAATGGAAAACTGACTATTATGATCAGGCCTCTAATGCCAGAGATGCTTGTAGGCATGTTTTCACCCCTATGTATATGGTACAGACTAATACAATGAATCTACTAACAATTCCAAGTACACAATCCCTACTTTACTGAGATACAATTTCAGCATAAATTGAGAAATCACATGCATGTGAATAAAGGAGTAGGGGGAAAGGAGAAGGGAACAGAGGAGGAGGGAATAGGTACAAATCCAACTTGGCTTCACATCTGGCTTGTTCTGAAATGTATTACTTTTTGAATCCACAAATATCCTGGTTTTGTCTTGGGTTGGGGAGGGGGAGAGGTGGGTCTGAAAAGAATTACCCATGCAGCTGCCAGTGTGGTATGGGTCTGTGTTTCTATCATTAGTGACAACCTAAATGGATCAGACACTGTAGGAAACTGTTAGAACCCAGACCAGACTTCTGCCCAGGCCATCTAACCTGCAGCAGTCCCTCTTCTCTCATGGTCACTGTAAGAAATTGTTATGATCCATTTTCAGTGTGCTCTGAACTCAGAGATCAAAGAATCAAAGATTGAAAACAGGAGGCCCTAGGCCCCCTTCTCCTCTAACAGGTGGCTCGCAGTTTGCAATGTTACAGGCAGTCTTTCTTGTGAATGAAGCTAAGGCTTTGTTTTCTGAAATAATCTGATGGAGGAATTTGGGGAAGAATTTAAATGCCAGAATACAGGAAGGAAACAGTAAAAAGCTGTGTCTGGGACATGATGCTGTTGTTGCACACACAAACTCACAGTAACTGGGGTTGCCTGAGCAAGATCAAGCTAGTCAACATTGTAGCATGGATGAAAGAGGGGTGATAAGGCCCCACTCCTAACTAAGGAGCTAATCGCACTTGAAAGCTTCTGAGAAAGAGAACCATTCTTCCATGAGGGCACACTCCTGGTAGTTGCCAGTGTTCAGGTGAGTGAGTTAATATAAGCTGTGAATGTATATTAACTGGACTACACTTAGCTTCAAATTTAATAATGAATTTACATACATTAATGGAGAAACCTAAATCAGAAAAAAATAATAATAAGTGAAATAGAATGAGTGAGGGAGGAAGAGAAAGGAAAGGAGGGATGAAGGAGAGGAGGGAGGAGAAAGAGAGAGACAGGCAGACAAATAGACAGACAAACTGAGACTCAAAGTCAGGAGAT
This sequence comes from Mus musculus, assembly GCF_000001635.26. NCBI lineage: Eukaryota > Metazoa > Chordata > Mammalia > Rodentia > Muridae > Mus > Mus musculus. Next base: position 124,413,463 of record NC_000075.6, on the reverse strand, counting down.
TCTTTGAGGACCCCAACAGGTGTAATTTTAAAACAGTAAAATAAGCCAGGCAGCGGTGACACACAACTTTAATCCCAGTAATCTGGAGTCAGAGGCAGAAGGATGAAGATCTCAGAGTTCAAGGTCAGCCTGGTCTTCAGAGTAAGATCCAGGACAGCCAGGACTGCACAGAGAATTCTTGTCAAAAACAAACAAAACAAAAACAAAAAACCTCAACAACAACAAAAAAAATGTCACCAAGTGGTACATATGCCTTTAATTTCAGCACTCAGGAGGAAGAAGCAGGTGTATCTCTGAGTTTGAAGTTTCTAGATAAAGAAAAAAGAAAACTGGAAAAAAAACCAAAGAGAGAGTAACCAATGACTAAGAAGCATCAGCTAACATTCAGAGACTTCACCACATCCTGTTGGTATTAAAAGTAGGAACAGTCACAGCTCTCAAACCTCCAAATTGATTGTGTGTGTGTGTGTGTGTGTGTGTGTATATATATATATATATATATATATATGTATGTATATATATATATACAGGTTGTTGGAAAAAGACATTCTTCACCTTCCATTTTTGTTTATTTAAGAGATTTTTGATTTCAGTATTGGACAACAAACTCAGGGCCTTGAGTAGGTTAGCTAAGTGTGCTTACCACTAAGCTAAACCTTCAGCCACAAAGGGAAATGTTGAAAGCTAACTTTACCAGGTGAAACAAATTCCTCCCCAAGACTTCAGGTTCCAACATCTTCATCAGTAAGTTGGGTAAGAGCAAATTCATTTTGTCCCTCCAGAACTTATTTTACACATACCACACCCACACCTCTTATAGGAGCAGGGGATTCAGAGTATGCATGAACTCACATGTTTGTGCCAGAACCCCAAGAGCTTGAGGCACAGGCTTCATGTTTGAAGTGGTAACAAATATTTACTATGAAAACACAGCCATCCTTTTAAAAACAATACACTATAAACATTAAATGGGTTTTGTTTGTTTTTGTGACGGCTGTTCTGGAACTCATTCTGTAGACCACACTGACCTCGAACTCAGAGATCGCCATGCCTCTACCTCCCATGTGCAGAAATTAGAGGCATGCACCACAACCCCTGGGCTACTTTAGCTTTGTTTTGTTTTGGGTTGTTTGAGACAGGGTTTATTGGAGTCACCCTGGCTGTCATGGAACTTGCTCTGCATACCAGACTGTCCTCAAACTCACAGAGCCTGCTTCTGTCTCCTGAGCGCTGAGATGGGTTTTACTATTTTAAAATATTTATATTTCTTTTTAATTAGATCTTTTGGAACTTCTCACAGAATCTACTGATTTGACTCTCTTTTTTCCACTATTATTTTATCTAATTTTGGTCCTGGGATCAAGGGCATGAGTCATCACACCAGGATAAACATTAAATTAAACTTTTTATGCTAGGCAACAGTATTCTGCTATTGTTAATTTCCTGACTTTGATATAGTGTGGCTCTGAAAACTAGTATTTTTATTTTTAGAACATAAACCCTTAATTATGGTAAAGATTACAGGATAATTTGCAGGGGTCTCTGTTATAAAATGACATAAAGTAAGTGGTTTAAAATGACACAAATTCAGTCAGTCAACAACAAATGTGTTGACCAGTAGCATGCTTGCTTAGTATATACAGAGCTCTGGGTTTTATCCCTAGCAACACAGAAAATCAGATGTGGTCATGCACACCTGCTGCTGGAGGCCAGCCCTGGAGGGGGTTTCTTCTTTCTTGTCAGTTCTTGAGGCAGTGGAGGGGGAAGAGCGTAGGCTGAGGGTAAGACTTTGTCTTACAAGAAATTTAGGGTTGCTGTATAATAAAAAGTTTACTTAACTAAGTCTAAGTTACTATGCTGTTGTAGCTGACCTGCCTTCTGTGATCCTCTGAGGCCAGAAACTGCAGTTTCTGGCACTTAGCACCTCATCCTAAAACAGCAGGAGATTAAGTAAAGGATTAATTGCTAGAGCCTTTCCCCTATTCTCCAGATGCCACTTGCTTTTGGGATAGGAGGATGTTTGGAGCAATAAACTTCTATTGAACCAGCAGAAGAGAATAACACAGAAGGAAAAACTTTTACATAAGTGAACATGCATAATCTAACATAGATTCATATTCAGCTTCATTCATGCTCATTTAACATTTTCATTCAAACTCTGTTGGGCCCAGCTTGCATGCATTCTCACAATTACATACTTACACACACACATGATACATTCTCACAATTACATACTTACACATCCATACTTACATATACATGTGGAGCAAAAGACCAAGCACCAGTGTAGAAAGAACTCTCTCATTCTGGACAAAAAAGGAGCTCCAATCTTTATTACATAGAGAAAGAAAAGGCTTCTACCCTTTTAATGCTAAATGAATTAAACCCATGTTTGTAAGAAAAAAAAAAAAGCTTTGTTTCTTTTAATAAGACTAAGCCTGCCTTGTCCTTACCATGGGACCTGTTCTGTCCCATGGTAAGGAGAAGCCTGCCTGCTCCTTCTGCTCTCTGCAGCATCTTCTTTTTTCCTCTTACCCTCTGCATTCTGCATATTGCTCTCTTAGTATTTTATGTTACCTATAGTTTCTAAGTTATTCCACTCTACATTCTCCTTCTAATCTAAAAAGTGTTCTGTCTAAAAACTTCTCCTCAATTCAGTTCCTCTCTCAGCTCAGTTCTTTTCACCTCCATTCCTCTCACCTCAGTCCCTCAGTTCTAACTCCTCTCTTTGTCCTCAGTCCTTAAACATTTTTCAGAATACATGATCACATTTTACAAAGTTCATCACAAGTTCACACAGAAAATCAAATCATAAATTGAAATAGAAGTTTACAACAGAGAATGTTTACATGCATATCTATTAGGAGTAATTATCTAGCTAAACATCCATCACCTGTCTCAGCTCCACAGGTTCACTGAAGGTTTAAAACCATAACTAAGTTATTAGCGAAGTTTTATATAGATAAACCCAGCCAATATTTTATCTTCTGTCCTAGCACCTATAATAAATCATTAGTTCCCTTTTTATAACCTTTGGTTAATTGTTTTACAACCTCTTGGAATGTGCTCTGAGTAGAAGAAAGTCTGGTTACTAAGAGCAATTAACTGGTGACACTTGGAAGACTGGCAGAGTTCTCATCCAGTTTTGACTATCAGAAAAGGACCCAATAGCAGTCCTACTATTAATGAGCTTAATAATCACTGATATAATTTTAGGAATTCTTATAGGATCATCATAAAGACTTGTCATTTATTTATCTACCCACTCCAAAGGGGTGTGTTATTACTTAGTGATTATTATATATGTTTAAAATAACAGGAAAGCATATTAATAGCAGGAATCTTTTCTAAAATGAATCCCTTACAGCCTTGATAAATAAGGGCACACCTGCCACAGATTATATAATAATCTGAAGCAGGCCATTTCAGGATGATCACCTGCTGGTTATTAGCTTGTCCCATTATGGCTCCTGACAACCTGCAATACTAGAATCTGGGTGGTGAAGGCAGGTGGATTACTAGTTTAAGGTCATCTGTGTAAACAGTGATTTTTCAGCAGGCCCACATTAAGACTCTGCTTCAAAAAACCAACCAACTTCAATAACATCAAAATCATTAAGAATCGTATTGCCTCCCCCTTTCCAGGCAGGGGTCACCAGCTTTACCCTCCCTCCGAGAAGCCCTGACCTTCCCCTTCTGAGCCCCTGCTTTGCTGAAAATCTTGGTTGTCTTTCCCTTGCAACTACTTAACTCCAGTATCTGCCTTGGTTACCACATTACATTTTCCTGGTGTTCCAGTCTCTACATGGTCACCCTTAGAAAGATTGAATCTACAATCTCTTTTTGCCACCTTTGGGTATTCGAGGTCAGGACTTTGACATATTTGTTTCAATCAGGGTCTACAACTCAACACTCCAGCCAACTGTAAAGACAATTTTTAATAATATCTAAGCAACCTTGCCCATCACAAGTTCACACAGAAAATCAAATCATAAATTGAAATAGAAGTTTACAACAGATGTTTACATGCATATCCATCAGGAGTAATTATCTAGCTCAACATCCATCACCTGTTTCAGCTCCACAACTTCACCAAATAGCTAAGGGGAAAAATAATGTGAGTCTTTAAAGGATGAACTCAAGTGAAAGGCTTAGACCCAAATACTGGGTGTGTCCATACATGTCTGCTTCTCTGTGTGTTATTTCTCAGCCTCACACCCATGAATATAAACATAAATATATAAATATATCTCTACCCTCTACAGTCTCAGATATCCAACCCTCACGATGCCTACACGTTATTTATTTTCTTTTTGTATCTGGGAGGCCTCTGGAGTATCTGCTCCTCTGAAGTCTCTAGCCCACCCAACAATCTCTTGTGGTCAGTTTACTTACTTCAAAGTCGGAAAAAGCCAGATACAGTCGGAAGGATTGTCTATAGATCCAACTGGAGCAAGTATTGGAGGATTTTGACAATTAATGAATTTTTCTCCTTTAAAAAAAAAAAAAAGGTAAAATAGTTAAAGTACTGCTACAAGTCTTGGCTACCCTGCTAAAGTAAATCCAAATAACCATAACAGAGAATACAAACTGGTCCTGGTGGGTCTAGATGTGAGGGAGGAAAGGGGTAAGACAAAAGAAGGGCACACACCTACTCAAATAACAAAGCAAATAAAAGCATACAAGAGAAAAGAAGCAGAGGACAAAATTCGCTGACTCATTGCCCAAGGGCTTCCAGGTCAGTCCTTAATATATGGCAACTGGGACTGGGTAGAAAAAGTCTATGGTGCTATTTGATTGGCCAATGTGCCATTCCCTCTCATTGGTTGGGAGGGGGTGAGGGGGAGATTGGTGAAAGAAAGGAAGGATATGATTGATATTGGAGATTGGTGTGTGAATCTCAGCCCTCAAGACCTGGTATTCTACAGATTGTTGATGTTGCAGTGAATCTGGATATAGGCTTCCTGAGGAACTCCAGATAAGGGATCTCCAAGGTTTCTGGTTGTATGAATGCATCCCTTCATTCTCCTTGCGTGTGGTTATTATTGTATGTATGCCATCACTATCTCACATTTAATAAGAGTGTATAAATGAGGTTAGAGGCAGCCTCTCTGTCTTTGTCCCCACAACCCCCATGTAGTCCAGGCTGGCACTGAACTCAGGCTTGTCATGTATCTGCCTCTTAAGTGCCAGGACTACAGGTATGTACAACCCTTGTGGCTAAATTTCAAGTTCTAACTATAAATACCAAGGCTATATTCCCTTCCCTGGCTTAAGCTACCCAATGTTAACTGCTGTTTGAAAATATTAAGTGTGGAAAGAGCCAGCAGTGAGAAGACTAAGCTGGTTGTACTTGACATCAAGCCTTGAAGACCTGAGTTCATGGTGGAAGGAAAAATTTACTCCTGCAAGTTGTCCTGTAATTCATTCACTCATGTACACACAATTTATAGATGGATAAATAAATGTAATAAATATCTTAAAAGTTAAGTGATAAATCCCAAAAATAAAGAACTCAATATTATTAAATAACTTTTACTGTGTATAATTAATGTTACTCTGTTTTATTATATTATTAATTATATTTTAAGTTATCTTATAAGTTATTAATAATTTTCTATGCCTAATATATAGATTAAACTTCTGTAGGTGAATATATGGAAAAAATGTACAGGGATCTAACAAGGATCTATTCTTAGTCTCACACATCAACTGGACAGCTTCAAATGGACTTAGATGGTCAATGTAAATACACGGTAATTATTATATATATATATATATATATATACACATATTGGGAAGATGGTCAGGTTTATATATCAATTTTGTATTGATCAAACCGGTCTTATGTATTTTGTTTTGTTAATCATGGCTGGCTGCATGTGGAACTCAAGCAGGGTCCTTGAGCATGTCACACAACTGCTCCATCACTGAACTAGAACTCCACCCTGTCCACTGTCCAGTGTGCTCTAGCGTTTTCATTGTAGTGCCACACTTCCAGCCAACCCCCTACTCCCCCAACCAAAAAAAAAAAAAGCTGCTGCTTCTGAACCCAAGAACCAGAGTTCTCTTGTTAAAGGAGAGAACTGACTCTCCTGAGTTGTCCTCTGACCTCCACTCATAGACATGGAGACATGCACACACACACACACACACACACACACACACACACACACAGAGTAAAAACTCAAAGGTATCATCTTAAATGATCTTTCCTTTCATCATGAGTTTTAGCTGCTTCAGTTTTGAACTGTTTTATTGTTTTGTTTGGGGGTTTTTCTAGTTTATAAAGTCCTGGGAATATATTCTGCCCCCCCTTTGAGTCTACTGAGAGGACCATCATTTTTGTTTTGGGGTGCATGATGGGAAGAGTCACAGTCACCAATGGTACTCAGAACACTTGACTGATTTCAGGAGACAGCTGAAGGTGGGAACAGGTCCTCAGTGATGATTACAGATGCCAGGTGATTCTAGAATGTTGAATCCTGGGTTAAGGATCTAGACCAGTGTTCTCCACCTTCCTGAGGCTGCTGTCCTCTCATGCAGTTCTTCATGCTGTGGTGACCCCCAACCATAAGGTGATTTCCCTTTCTATTTCATAACAGCAATTTTCTATTTTTATGAATTGTAATATGATAGACTGGATATCTGATACAGTGAAAAGTAGTTTGACCAACCACACACAAGGGGTCAAGACCTACAGGTCATTAGAAAGTCTGTCTATACCTCCTTCACCACTATAATCTACACGTTGCACATGTATTTATTTACTTTTAGGGAAATTTATTTAATTTTTTATTTAATATATAAGAGAGAGTAATTTTCTGGAGTCAGTTTTCTCCTTCCATGTGTTGGTCCCAGGAATTGAATTCAGGTCATCAGGCTTGATGGCAAGCACCTTTACCAAAGGAGCTAACTCGGTGGCCCGCCACAGCATTTGTGACATCTCTCAAGGTCCATTTACATGGAACCTTGGCAGGTGATGACATATCTTATTCCTTAGTAGTTTATGGCATCTCTAAGCTATGTGAAATTGAAATTGTGTGTGGAGAAGTTCATTGACTTCTGTGCCCTCCAGATATCTTGCTGTGAAGTTCTTGTCTGGTGCCCTAGTAGCTCTGACATTATCAGCTGGGTGTGGACCACTTTTCAGTCAGGAGATGCTGTGAAGACCCACAATGAGCAAGATTTCTGGGGTGCCCAGTCTATCTCACAAATGTACAGGTGTGACAGTGTTTCTGTTGTTGTTGTTTTGTTGTTATTGTTGTTGTTTATGTTCTCTGTGCACAATTGCATTTGCCTTGGAGGCAGCACTAAACAGAATCAATAGGAAGTATCTAGATATTTAATCATATACAGCTTATAACAATTAAAATAATAAGAGGCCATGATTTCAAAAGGTAGCAGAGGAAGGGGTATGCTAAATAGATTAAAGAGTAAAAAATGAAGGGATGCAATTATATTTTGATTTGAAAATAGTTAAGAAAATGAAAAGACAAAGAGGAAATTATTTGCAAATTAAGCATGATTTTCAATTAAAAATTATATACAGATTAAATCAAGTATTCTCAAAACCTAATTTTAAAAAACTCACATTTAAAACTAAGTAAAAAAATTTTACCAAGGTGTGGTGGCATATAATTTTAATGCCAGACATTGGGAAGACAGGGAAGACTGATCTCTTTGAGTCCAAGGCCAGCCTAGTCTACATACCATGTTCTAGGCCAGCTAGGGTTACATAGTAAGACCTGGTCTCAAAAACATTTTTTGAACAGATACTTTATCAAAAAATATACACAGATATAAGTCAAGCATATGAAAATATACCCACCATCATTAGAAAAATGAAAACCACAGTGCCACTGATTTCTGTATCTATCACTATAGATAGAATTCAAGAATCCCAGTAATGGGGTAGGGTTAATGACTAGGTGTTAAAAAGTTGTTGCCAGCCAAGTGTGAAACCTCAGGACTCATGTAAAAACTGAGCTTGGGAGCTCATTGTACTTTGAATACTCCTACCCTGGTAATAATAGGAAAGACAAGAGAATTCCCAGAAGTTCATGGGCCAGCTAACCTGGCAGTCACTGATGGAAGCAGGGACTTGAACCTGAGATTGTTTTTTTTTTCTATTTCCATGGGTTCAGTGTTCTCTCTCTCTCTCTCTCTCTCTCTCTCTCTCTCTCTCTCCCTCTCTGATGCCTTGACTATTCCATGATATGGTAAAGAGAAAGTTTTTTACTGTAACTATGAGAAAACAGCCAGAGACATCTGGAATATTCCAGAACTTAGAGAGAAAGAAGAAAATTGGACATGGCCAACATGACCATGAGAGAAGCAGAAGCAGAGAGATAAAAGAACATAGAAGAAGAGTGCCAGAGAGCAGAGAGAGAGAGGGAAGAGGGAGACTGGGAAAGGGCATACTTGAAAGAGCAGGTTTAGCTGGGCAGTGGTGGTGCATGCCTTTAATCCCAGCATATGGGATGTAGAGGCAGGCGAATTTCTGAGTTTGAGACCAGCCTGGTCTACAGAGTGAGTTCCAGGACAGCCAGGGCTACACAGAGAAGCCCTGGCTTGAAAAAACAATAAATAAATAAATAAATAAATAAATAAATAAATAAATAAGCAGGTTTATATGGAGGATGAGTAGCTGGAAAGACCATGCACTTGGGTATGCTAACAAGCACAATTGATGGCCATTTGTCTCTGGTGCATTTTGAAATTTGGAAAAATGGAGTTTCCTTTGGACCTGACATATCTGTCTCTCTGTCTCTGTCTCTGTCTCTCTCCTTTTTTAACTAACTAAAACTTTTTGAAGATTCCTCATATCTATGAGGGTGTGGAGGAGTTTGTAATCTATATAGTCAACTATAATCTATATAGAGTTCATAGCCTCTTAAAAATCAAGCATATTTCTACCCACAAGATTGAGCAGTTCCATTTCTAAGTATTTAGAGAGAAATGAAAGCATGTGCTGTCATGAAGACTGGTATACAGTGATGGATGACCAGCTTTAGTAGCGGTTCACTAAAACTGTAAAGCAGATGTCTATACTCTGAAGTAGTCACACAACGGAAAGTTCCTGAGCAATAAAACAATTTTTTAAAGGGAATGGTTAGTACATATACCACATATATGTTGAAAGAATTTTAAAATAATTACACTGAGAAAAAAGAATGTCTCCAATATGAGTCTATTTAAATAAAAATGTTTGAATGCAAGAAAGGAATACAAAGGAAAACAGTTAAACAAATGAAACAAACACAATCTGAAAACTTTCTGATATTATGAATAATTTCAGACAAATGATTATCAAACTAGGAACCCTGAGTAGGAAAACAATAACATTCTAACCCTCTCCTATCCAAGCTAATACATTCCAAAGAGAATGAGAAAAATCTTGAAAGTCATTTAGGAAAATGACATGATGTTTACAAAAGATCAGAATTCTTAAAATGGATAATATTGACATTGAGTACTGGAATTTTTTTTCATTTTCATTTAGTTGTAGTGAGTAAAAAAATCGAAAGTAAAAAATTTGAAATCCCCAAATGATACTGGCAAAAGGCATCATGGCTTTAGAAGTGTGACATAATGTCTTCAAATGAAATTTAACTCTGTCCTTTAATTTTGTAATTCTTACCTTTTTTATTTGTTTTGGTTTTTGGTTCTTTTTTTTTTTCTGTTTTGTTTTGTTTTTTGAGATAGGATTTCTCTGTATAGTCCTGGCTGTCCTGGAACTCACTCTGTAGACCAGGCTGGCCTCGAACTCAGAAATCCGCCAGCCTTTGCCTCCCAAGTGCTGGGATTAAAGGCGAGTGCCACCACTGCCCAGCAATTCTTACATTTTTTAAATGATTAACTAATTAATTAGTTAATTAATTGTTTTAGGTGCATTGGTGGTTTGCATACATGTACATCTATGACAGGGCATCTGGTCACCCAGAACTGGAGTTACAGACAGTTGTGAGCTGCCCTCAGTGTGCTGGGAATTGAAACCAGGCTTTCTGGAAGAGCAGCCACTGCTCTTAACTGCTGCCCCATCTCTCCAGCCCCCTAATTCTTTGATGTATATACAATTTCTTGCCATACTCCTTTGCAATCTCTGTCTTCATTTCTTTATACAATTTCCATATTTTCCCTTCATTTCAGTTTAGCTAGATTTATAACATTGATCTTTTAAAATATTTTGGGTTTATGTTTGTTCATTTCCTATTTTATTTAATTAAAAATTGTTCCAAGAAAATCTCTCATGTGGCTCCAATTGATGTTGAGCTCTCTGCATAGCTAAAGATGACTTTGAACTTCTGATTAGCCTCCCTCTCATTAAGTGCTGGAATTGCAGGTGTACACCACCACCTCTGGAATTGCAGATGATGTACACCACTCCCCCTCATTTATGCAACACTTGGGACTTGAACTCAGGACATCTTGCATACTGGGCAAGCACTCTACTGAGCTGTACCCCAATTGCTCAGTTTTTATTTTACTTACTCACTATTAACATTTCTTTCTTTCTATTTGTTTATTTAGTCATGTATATTCTTTGATTATTAAAATAATTTTCATTTTGTACATCCATTGCACATGGCTGTGTTACTAAGGGACACTTGCATGAAGCATATAGCACATTAAACATATCCTCTCCCACACTGTGGTACACTCTCCTTTATTGTCTCTCCCCTAATTTTTTAAGTGTCTTTCAAAACACTTGAGTTTTTTAAATTTATCTGCTTTGATGTTTTGCCTGCCTATATATATTTGTGCACCACTTGCATGTGTTTTCTGCAGAGACCAGGAAAGGGCAACTGATCTCCTGAGATTGGTGATACATATGGTTGTGAACTGTCATATGGTAAAACATTTATATGTAAGTAATAAAGTAATGTTTGCAATGACACACACAAACAAACAAATATGCATTCTATCTTCTCTTTGTTTAGTGTTTTGGGTAATATATGCCCAGGGATCTTTCTTTTCTTGTCCAGGTTGTTTCATACTCTGTATGCTCCTTTTACTTTGACAAGGCTCTCGTTTAGGTTAAGGATATTTTCTTCTATAGCTTTGTTGATAGTATTTTGACCTGAGTGTCTTCTCCTCCATCCTCTATACTTTATTATTCTTGTATTTGTTCTTTTTGTAGTAATATCCTATATTTCTTGGATGTTTTGTTCCTGGATTTTCTTTATTTCTTTTTTCTTTTCTTTCCATTTTTCTTCTATTTCAACCATTTTTTCTTGTGGGCCTAACATTTTCTGATTTATGTATCTATTTCTTCTATCGTTTCTTCAATGCCTGAGATTCTCTATTACATCTTTTGTATTTTGTTGTTAAGGTCTGCCTCTGAGGGTCCTATATGAGTTCTTAAATTTTTCATTGTCCAGAAGTGTGTGTAGCAAGTTCAAGACTGTGGGCTAAATTGATTGAGCCACTTTATATCACTATTTATAATGCTCTGAGAAGAAGTATTTTTCTTTCACATTTTAAACCATCATTAATATAATATGTAGTAAATAAAATTAGTAACATCTCTGCTCCCTCCACTGTAAAGGAGGCATGCTGACCATCAGGAATGGAGTGCTACAGATATGTCTGGTATAAATATTTGCGGGAACTGGGATCCAGGAGGTTAAGAGGGAAGTAGAGTCACAAATCTGGGAAAAGACCGTGGAGACCTGCATTGAGTAGCAGATGTATTGGGCAGCAGCATTTTTGTGCGACCTACTCTATAGTGGGGAATACATATGATGTCTAGAGAAACCAGTCATCCCACTGGCATTATAAGGAGGTGCCAGGCTGCCACCAAGAGAGGAAACTTCTTTAAAAATTGAGAAAGTAGCCGCTGCTCTGTTTCAGGCTCATTTTGAGGTTCCATTAGTCTGATAAGATCTTCTTTTTTTTTTTTCCTTTTTTTTTTAACTAGGTACTTATTTCATTTACATTTCCAATGCTATCCCAAAAGTCCCCCACACGCTCCCCCACCCACTCCTCCATGCACCCACTCCCACTTCTTGGCCCTGGCATTCCCTGTACTGAGGCATATAAAGTTTGCACGACCAATGGGCCTCTCTTTCCACTGATGGCCGACCAGGCCATCTTCTGATACATATGCAGCTAGAGACACGAGCTCCGGGGTACTGGTTAGTTCATACTGTTGTTCCACCTATAGGGTTGCAGATCCCTTTAGCTCCTTGGGTACTTTCTCTAGCTCCTCCATTGGGGGCCCTGTGATCCATCCAATAGCTGACTGTGAGCATCCACTTCTGTGTTTGCTAGGCCCTGGCATAGTCTCACAAAAGGCAGCTATATCTGGGTCTTTTCAGCAAAATCTTGCTAGTGTATGCAATGGTGTCAGCATTTGGAAGCTGATTATGGGATGGATCCCCGGATAAGGCAGTCTCTAGATGGTCCATCCTTTTGTCTCAGCTCAAAACTTTGTCTCTGTAACTCCTTCCATGGGTGTTTTGTTCCCAATTCTAAGGGGCAAAGTGTCCACACTTTGGTCTTCATTCTTCTTTAGTTTCATGTGTATAGCAAATTGTATCTTATATCTTCGGTATTCTAAGTTTCTGGGCTAATATCTACTTATCAGTGAGTACATATTGTGTGAGTTCTTTTGTGATTGGGTTACCTCACTCAGGATGATACCCTCCAGGTCCATCCATTTGCCTAGGAATTTCATAAATTCATTCTTTTTAATAGCTGAGTAGTACTCCATTATGTAAATGTACCACATTTTCTGTATCCATTCCTCTGCTGAGGGACATTTAAGTTCTTTCCAGGTTCTGGCTATTATAAATAAGGCTTCTATGAACATAGTGGAGCATGTGTCCTTCTTACCAGTTGGAACATCTTCTAGATATATGCCCAGGTATTGCGGGATCCTCCGGTAGTACTATGTCCAATTTTCTGAGGAACCCCCAGACTGATTTCCAGAGTGGTTGTACAAACTTGCAATCCCACCAACAATGGAGGAGTGTTCCCCTTTCTCCACATCCTCGCCAGCATCTGCTGTCACCTGAATTTTTGATCTTAGCCATTCTGACTGGTGTGAGGTGGAATCTCAGGGTTGTTTTGATTTGCATTTCGCTGATTAGGGATGTTGAACATTTTTTCAGGTGCTTCTCAGCCATTCGGTATTCTTCAGGTGAGAATTCTTTGTTTAGCTCTGGGCCCCATTTTTTTAATGAGGTTATTTGATTTTCTGGAGTCCACCTTCTTGAGTTCTTTTTATATATTGGATATTAGTCCCCTATCTGATTTAGGATAGGTAAAGATCCTTTCCCAATCTGTTGGTGACCTTTTTGTCTTATTGACGGTGTCTTTTGCCTTGTAGAAGCTTTGCAATTTTATGAGGTCCCATTTATCGATTCTCGATCTTACAGCACAAGCCATTGCTGTTCTATTCAGGAATTTTCCCCCTGTACCCATATCTTTGAGGCTTTTCCCTACTTTCTCCTCTATAAGTTTCAGTGTCTCTGGTTTTATGTGGAGTTCCTTAATCCACTTAGATTTGACCTTAGTACAAGGAGATAGGAATGGATTAATTCGCATTCTTCTACATGATAACCGCCAGTTGTGCCAGCACCATTTGTTGAAAATGCTGTCTTTTTTCCACTAGATGGTTTTTGCTCCCTTGTCAAAGATCAAGTGACCATAAGTGTGTGGGTTCATCTCTGGGTCTTCAATTCTATTCCATTGGTCTACGTGTCTGTCGCTATACCAGTACCATGCAGTTTTTATCACAATTGCTCTGTAGTACAGCTTTAGGTCAGGCATGGTGATTCCACCGGAGGTTTTTTTTTTTTTTTATCCTTGAGCAGAGTTTTTGCTATCCTAGGTTTTTTGTTATTCCAGATGAATTTGCAGATTGCCCTTTCTAATTCATTGAAGAATTGAGTTGGAATTTTGATGGGGATTGCATTGAATCTGTAGATTGCTTTTGGCAAGATAGCCATTTTTACTATATTGATCCTGCCAATCCATGAGCATGGGAGATCTTTCCATCTTCTGAGATCTTCTTTAATTTCTTTCTTCAGAGACTTGAAATTCTTATCATACAGATCTTTCACTTCCTTTGTTAGAGTCAATCATCCATCTTGACCAAGTAGGTTTCATCCCAGGGATGCAGGGATGGTTCAGTATACAGAAATCCATCAACGTAATCCAGTATATAAACAAACTCAAAGACAAAAACCACATGATCATCTCATTAGATGAGGAGAAAGCATTTGACAAAATCCAACTCCCATTCATGATAAAAAGTCCTGGAAAGATCAGGAATTCAAGGCCCATACCTAAACATGATAAAAGCAATCTACAGCAAACCAGTAGCCAACATCAAAGAAAATGGTAAGAAGCTGGAAGCAATCTCACTAAAATCAGGGACTAGAAAATGGCTGCCCACTTTCTCCCTACCTATTCAACATTGTACTTGAAGTCCTAGCCAGAGCAGTTCGACAACAAAAGGAGATCAAGGGGATACAAATTGGAAAGGAAGAAGTCAAAATATCACTTTTTGCAGATGATATGATAGTATACATAAGTGACCCTAAAAATTCCACCAGAGAACTCCTAAACCTGATAAACAGCTTCAATGAAGTAGCTGGATATAAAATTAACTCAAACAATTCAATGGCCTTTCTGTACACATAGAATAAACAAACTGAGAAAGAAATTAGGGAAACATCACTCTTCTCAATAGTCACAAATAATATAAAATACCTTGGCGTGATAAGATCTTCTTATTTTGTGTCATGCAGTATGCCATTGGAAATGGGCAGTCACTATTATGAAGGCAGTGTGAATGACTCCCTGACAGTTACCTGGGCTCTATACAAGTGCTAAAGCACAAACAATTTTTTTTTCTGAATGGCAAATGTTTACTGAGATATTCTCTAATTAATACAAATACTAAATCATTATTTAAAATGGTGAAAATTGAGAATGCTATGTTGCTAATATTCTCCAACAGATATGTCCAGATGATAAGTATACCAACAGAAACCATGCACACTACCTGTGAAAACATGTCTCCTTTCTTATTTATAAGGAACTGTTTGGGATGGCTCTTGACTGCATGTACCTGCACTTCTCTGCCCCCACAGATGTTGTTAGAGCTTTTGGGAAGTGCAAAGGTATTGTCAAGTTTAATAACCTCATGCTCAACTACATATAGCTTATTTCTTTCACATTCTGCTTCTGCTTCTTGCTCTTCATCAGATACCACAACATAGCCATATATATCCTGTAGCAAACATTTGGCATTATGTTCACAGTGGCTATTTGTACTGTGATGGCCAAGGCAATAACCATGGTCCCAGCCTTCAAGTTTAAAATCCAGGAATAAAAATGAGAGGACTGCTGATAAAAGAGGCACTAATTTTGTTTTTCCTATTTGTATCCTGGTCATACTTGTTCTCTGTGAAATCTGGATGATAATATCTATCTTTATTGACACACATATGCAATCTGAACATGGACAGATCATTATTTTCTTTTCATGCAGCCAAGTTCAATTATTACATTCCACTTTGTCCTGGGATATGTGAATTTCTTGAACTTCAATTGACTTTCTAAACCAGAAACTTGCCTTACAGACTCAAGAAGCCATGTTTCCAACAATCAACATGCCACTGTACAAATACTGTTGGTACAAACTTCCTCCCTGTCTTCCTCAACACCAAATAAAAGGTTCTGATAACCTTAAATGTCTTCTACATATTGGGCTCCAGAACAGGGGTATTAGGGTCCATATTTGTCCTAAACTGTTAAGATATTTTGCTCAATCAGATCTAATTCTCCTTTAAAAGTCCAGAGAAAAAAATCACATTGTTAAAACTTTAAAAGATTCAATTTTTAAGTGGTACTGAATAAGACATTTTGCTTTGTGTAAATAAAGTACTTTAAAGAACAAATACAAATTTTAAGTAGTGTACAGTATTAGTACTTACAAAATAGACAATACAGTCCAAGATAACACCAATCACAATGTTGTGATATAGATTTAATCTTTTAATGAGTATCTCTTTTCTTCTTGTGATAATTGTTTATTAGTGAAATTATTAGGATTTCCAGTATAAGCTATGTTACTGGATTTTTATCAGTTTTACACAACCTAGACACATTGGGATTAGGGAATCTCAACTGAGTAGTGACCTTCATCACCTTGAACTATAGGCGTTTCTATAAGTCATGTTCCTCAAGGACATGTTATGAAACTACCTAGATACCTATGGCCAGGTAGGTGGTTTGGGATGACATAAAAAGGGGGACTGTATTGGACTTCTTGGTTGTTTCCAGCTTCTGCCTATTACAAATAAGATTGCTATGATCATAGTGGAGTAAGTTTCTTTGTGATATGATGGAGCATCTTTTTGGGGTATATACATAGGATTAGTATAGATTGTTCTTTAGGTAGTATTATTTCCAATTTTATGAGAAACCATAAGACTGATTTACAGAGTGGTTGTACCAGTTTGCTGTCACAGTCCATGTATGCTATTTTGATGGTGACTTAGTCTCTGGAAGATCCCAGGGGTCTGTGTTAGTTAATAATGTTGGTCTTCCTATGGAATTGTCATTTACTTCAGCTGCTTTAATCTTTCCCCTAACTTTTCCATAGGTGTCTTTGAACTCAGTCCAGAAGGTTACTGTAACTATAAGCATCTGTCTCAGAAAGCTGCTGATAGAGCTCTCAGAGGATAGACATGGTAGACTTCTGTCTGCAAGCACAACATGGCATCAGTAATAGTGTCAGGATTTAGTGATCATCCATGGGATGGATCCCAAATTGAGCTGTTTACTGGAAGACCTTTCCTTCAATCTCTGCTCCGTTTTTGTCCTTACTTTTCTCTTAGGAAAATTTCTGGGTCAACAATTTGAAGGTAGTTTGATGATGCCATCCCTCCAGTGGATGCACTGTCTATCTACTCAGAATGATCCCTTAAGGTTCCACCTCCCTATGGGTTAGCATTTGAGCTAAAGTAATTCCCATCGAGTCCTGGAATCCTCTCACATCCCAGGTCTCTGGATCTTCCTAAGGGTTCACCTCTCTCTGCACACCCTTCAGGTGCATTTCCATCCATTCTCCTGGTCCTCTGGACTTCTCTTCTGTCTACCCTCATAACTAATCTTAACCCCCTTTCCATGCCCCCTAACCTCTCCCACCCAGGTACCTCCCTCCCTCCTTCTGCCTCCCATGATTATTTGGTTCCCCCTTCTATGTGGGATTGGAGTGGACCCTCTTTGACCTTCTTACTTGTTCAACTTCTCAGTGTCTGTGGATTGTATCATGGGTATTCTGTATTCTTGGCTAATAACCAATTTTCAGTGTGTACATACCATGCGTGTCCTTTTGGGTCTGTCTGTTACCTCACTCAGGATGGTATTTTCTAGTTCCATTCATGTGCCTGCAAAATTCATGATGCCCTTTTTTTTAATTCATGATTCCTGGATGTTAATGGCTGTTGTAAATAAACCACATTTACTGAATCCATTCTTCATTTCAGGGACAACTGGGTTGTTTCCAGCTTCTAGGCACATATGTAGCAGAGGACTGCCTTGTCTGGCCTCAGTGGGAGAGGATGTACCTAATACTATAGAGGCTTGATGTACCAGGGAATGGGTATGTGGGGGAGGAGGAGGTACAGAGGAGTGGGTGGGGAGGGATGGGTGTGAGGGAATGGATGGCTGGATGAGAAGATGGGGGTGGTAGGCTGGAGTGTCTGGGGTGGGGGGCAAACACTCTCAGAGGCAAAGGTGGTAGGGTATGTGGTAAAGAACTCTTAAAGGGTTATGTGGGAATGGGGACAAAATGTGAAATATAAATAAATAAAATTTTTAAAATGTAATCTAGTGTCCCAGACAGTTTAAGAAAAGAAAGAGAAAAAAGAAAATGAAGGAAGAAAGAAAACCATGTAATCAATATTCCTGCTGTAATAGTTCTACATGATAGTTGCTATGAGGCCATTTTTTTGGAAAATGTTTAAAAAACTAAGAACAAAAATGAAGTGGTAGTGTATCCCTTTCCTGCATCATTCAGTGTGGTCTGTCACTCTATGTGCATTTATCTATCTATATATCTATATATCTATCTATCTATCTATCTATCTATCTATCTATCATCTATCTATCTATTTTACTTTCTCTCTGGCACAAGAAGAGTTAACATACTGCAAGGGTCTTGCCTGGCTTGTGAGAGGACCCTGACTTAAAGAATAAACAGTCTAAGTATCTAACTTTCTTTTCATAATCCCCTGATTATTTCAGCAGGAGTCAACTGACAAAAGCCATCAGCTCTAGCCCCAGAACAGTAAGAGAAAGTTAATTGCCAAAAGTGATTGGCTTTTTGTCTCAGAATAACAACAGAGAATTAAATGGATAGGGGTCCTCAGCCTTGTATCTGAATATAGGGGGTATAACCCTAATAGAGAGAGGAATGGGACAGTGGCTTCAGGTGTAGGGACAGCAAAGGAGAGAGAAAAGAAACCTGCAGTGGGTAGGGAGCCAACTCTAGGATGTGCCAGAGACCTGGATGGGGGAGGCCCCAGGGAGTCCATGGAGGTAACACTAGCTGAGACACTTAGCACTGGGTGATAAGGCACCTGAATTGGTCACCACCTATAGCCAGGCAGGACTCTTAGTAGAGGGGTAAAAACAGCAACCCAGCCACAAACCTTCATCACAGCCATGAACATTTTATTTATTTATTTATTTACTTACTTACTTATTTACTTATTTATTTATTTATTTATCTATTATATATAAGTACACTGTAGCTGTTTTTAGACACACCAGAAGAGGGTGTTGGATCTCATTATGGATGGTTGTGAGCCACCATGTGGTTGCTGGGATTTGAACTCAGGACCTTCAGAAGAGTAGTTGGTGCTGTTAACCGCTGAGCCATCTCTCCAGCCCCAGCCATGAACATTTTGAAAAGCCTTCAATTCCAGGCCCCACAATAAGCTAGAAGCTTTCTGAGTCAACTGGTAATAGAGAATGAGTAACATAACCAAGTGAAGATTGTGTTGTCTCCATACAAATAGACTAACTAAAAGTTGTGCTACTTTCCTTGTGATGAGAGGGTCCAGGTGCAATAATTTATCCTTCACCTTAGAAGAGATATCTTTCCATGCCTCATACCACTGGGCTACTAAGAATTTCACCAAGATAAAAGAATTTTGAATTTTGCTTGGATTTATTTTCCATCTTCTAATGCTCATATGTGTTACCAATGATAACTCAACGAGTCCAAACTAGTTGGCACTTTCTGCTCACTGGTCCAGTCAGCATAATTTCATCAATAAGTGGAAACTATGTGATGTTTTATAAATGAGACATATGCTCAAGATCCCTTCTAAGTTATGACACAGGAAAGGAGAGTTAATATATCCTTGAGGAAAAACTGCAAAGTATACTGCTAGTCTTGAGAGCTGGAAGATCAACAGTTGGATAAAATGTACCAGGGGATATGTCAATTTGTTCAAGGACAGTACATCCGTCACATGAGCTGCAATCAGAATGACTATGTGACTTAGGTTTGACAGTTAACTGTCTTCTTCACTGATAGAAAATAGGAGAGTTAAAGGCAGATGTAGTGGAAACCACCATCCCTGCATGTTTAAAATCTTTGATAGTAGCACTAATTTCCATTATTTATGTTGTTATTGAAGATCAGCCTTTGTCCATGGTGATCTGATAAGATGCATGGGACAATTTCAATATTTTTGTATCTGTTGAGGCCTGTTTTGTGACAAATTATATGGTCAATTTTGGAGAAGGTCCCATGAGGTGCTGAGAAGAAGGTATATCCTTTTGTTTTAGGATAAAATGTTCTGTAGATATCTGTCAGATCCATTTGTTTCATCACTTCTGTTAGTTTCACTGTGTCCCTGTTTAGTTTCTGTTTCCACGATCTGTCCATTGGTGAAAGTGGTGTGTTGAAGTCTCCCACTATTATTGTGTGAGGTGCAATGTGTGCTTTGAGCTTTACTAAAGTGTCTTTAATGAATGTGGCTGCCCTTGCATTTGGAGCATAGATATTCAGAATTGAGAGAATTGAGAGCTCAGAATTGAGAGTTCCTCTTCTCTTGGAGGATTTTACCTGTGATGAGTATGAAGTGTCCCTCCTTGTCTTTTTTGATAACTTTGGGTTGGAAGTTGATTTTATTAGATATTAGAGTGGCTACTCCAGCTTGTTTCTTCAGACCATTTGCTTGGAAAATTATTTTCCAGCCTTGCACTCTGAGGTAGTATCTGTTTTTTTCCCTGAGATTGGTTTCCTGTAAGCAGCAAAATGTTGGGTCCTGTTTGTGTATCCAGTTTGTTAGTCTATGTTTTTTTATTGGGGAATTGAGTCCATTGATATTAAGAGATATTGAGGAAAAGTAATTGTTGCTTCCTTTTATTTTTGTTGTTAGAGTTGGCATTCTGTTCTTGTGGCTGTCTTCTTTTTGGGTTGTTGACAGGATTACTTTCTTGCTTTTTCTAGGATGAGGTTTCTGTCCTTGTATTGATTTTTTTCTGTTATTATCTTTTGAAGGGCTGGATTCATGGAAAGATAATGTGTGAATTTGGTTTTGTTGTGGAATATTTTGGTTTCTCTATCTATGGTAATTGAGAGTTTGGACGGGTATAGTAGCCTGGGCTGGAGTTTGTGTTCTCTTATTGTCTGTATAACATCTGTCCAGGATCTTCTGGCTTTCATAGTCTCTGGTGAAAAGTCTGGTGTAATTCTGATAGGCTTGCCTTTATATGTTACTTGACCTTTTTCCCTTATTGCTTTTAATATTCTATCTTTATTTAGTGCATTTGTTGTTCTGATTATTATGTGTCGGGAGGAATTTCTTTTCTGGTCCAGTCTATTTGGAGTTCTGTAGGCTTCTTGTTTGTTCATGGGCATCTCTTTCTTTAGCTTTGGGAAGTTTTCTTCTATTATTTTGTTGAAAATATTTGCTGGCCCTTTAAGTTGAAAATCTTCATTTTCATGTACACCTATTATCAGTAGGTTTGGTCTTCTCATTGTGTACTGGATTTCCTGGATGTTTTGAGTTAGGATCTTTTTGCGTTTTGTATTACCTTTGATTGTTGTGCCGATGTTCTCTATGGAATCTTCTGCAGCTGAGATTCTCTCTTCCATCTCCCCTGTATTCTGTTGCTGATGCTCGCATCTATGGTTCCAGATTTCTTTCCTAGGGTTTCTATCTCCAGTGTTGCCTCACTTTGGGTTTTCTTTATTGTGTCTACTTCCCTTTTTAGGTCTAGTATGGTTTTGTTCATTTCCATCACCTGTTTGGATGTGTTTTCCTGTTTTTCTTTAAGGACTTCTACCTGTTTGGTTGTGTTTTCGTGTTTTTCTTTAAGGACTTGTAACTCTTTAGCAGTGTTCTCCTGTATTTCTTTAAGTAGTTATTAAAGTCCTTCTTGATGTTCTCTACCATCATCATGAGATATGCTTTTAAATCCGGGTCTAGCTTTTTGGGTGTGTTGGGGTGCCCAGGACTGGGTGAGGTGGGAGTGCTGCGTTCTGATGATGGTGAGTGGTCTTGGCTTCTGTTAGTAAGATTCTTACATTTACCTTTCACCATCTGGTAATCTCTGGAGTCAGTTGTTATAGTTGTCTCTGGTTAGAGCCTGTTCCTCTTGTGATTCTGTTAGCCTCTATCAGCAGACCTGGGAGACTAGCTTTCTCCTGAGTTTCAGTGGTCAGAGCACTCTGCAGGCAAGCTCTCTTCTTTCAGCGAAGGTGCCCAGATATCTGGTATTCGAACCTGCCTCCTGGCAGAAGTTGTGTTCTACTCACCAGAGGTCCTAAGATCCTGTGGAGAGTCCTCTGGGGACCTTGGGGGTGTCCGCAGACTCAGCGCCCAAGGTGCCCCGGTCCTGGCACCAGAAGGGGGGCATTTTCTTAATGTTTAACTTCAAAGAGTTTTTGCTATTTGAAAATATGTAAAATATTCTTACTGATAAAATAATTTCTTTCCTAGAAACACTGATAATCTTTTTAAAATTTATTTATTTTTATTTGATATTTTCTTTATTTACATTTCAAATGTTATTCCCTTTCCTGGTTTCCCCTCCAAAAACCCCCTATCTGCTCCACCCTTTCCCTACTCACCCACCCACCCATTCCTGCTTCCTGGCCCTGGCATTCTCCTGTACTGGGGCATAGAACCTTCACAGGACCAAGGGCCTCTCCTCCCATTGATGACCGACAAGGCCATCCTCTGCTACATATGCAGCTAAAGCCATGAGTCCCACCATGTGTTTTCTTTGGTTAGTGGTTTAGTCCCAGGGAGTTCTGTGGGTACTGGTTACCTTGATCTCCTTTAGTTGTCTCATTGCTCTACCAAAATTTTCAAGAACTATATTGAATAGACAACCTTTACTTGTCCCTGATATTAGTGGAATTACTTAATGTTTCTCTTCATTTAACTTGACATTGGCTATTGGCTTGCTGTACATTGCTTTTCTTTTTAATATTTAGGTACTACCTTGTGTCTCAGATCTCTCTAAGATTTTTAACATAAATGTGTGTTGGATTTTATCAAAGGCTTGTTAATCATCTAATAAGATGATTGTGTGATTTTTTTCTTTCACTTTGTTTATATGATGCATTAAATTGATGGATTCTCAAATGTTGAACCAAATCTGCATCCAGGGGGGTGAAGGCTACTTGATCATGGTGGATAATGGTTTAGATGGGTACTTGGATTCAGTTTGTGAGTATTTTTTTTATTTTAGTATTTTTGCATCAATGTTCACAAGAGAAATTTGATCTGAAATTCTCTTTATTATAAGGGTGATTGTCCTCATGGAATGAATTTAGCAATGTTCCTTCTGTATTATTGGTTTTAATTTGTTTATCTTGACTCCCATTTTTCTGTTCAGTTAGCTGTTGTTTATTTTTTGATTCATGTTTGCTTCTTTGAGAGATAGAACACAAAGCTGGGTGATTAGAGAGGTGGGAATGATTTGGGAAATTTAGAAGATTCAATGTCAGGATCTAATGTGATCTGTCATAAAAATATTATAGATTTAAGGAGAGAACAATTATTAATAAATTCTTAGGGCAAGAGTTAATGGTAGTGGTTTGGGAATTAGATTTCATTCCTTGGGATCAGTCATATCTAGGTCCCCGAAAATCAATCATGAATCTACAGCTGATTTACTATATCAATGGTGTCCAAATATTTAGCTCTGTCTAGAATATTTGTTTCATGTGATTAGTATTATAACCTTCCTACAAACATCATGAGAGATGATGGAGGAAATTACAGGAAGCTGTGTTTCATAAATGATTTTCATATCGATAATATGATTGTTGCCTTCAAGTGATGGATGTTAACCTCCCTGCAGTGTTGATCATCTAGATCTAGACCATTTTTATATGTGTGTTTCTGTGGAATGAACTCGACGGGTTTCCTTTCTCCTCTTCCAATTGAAAGTATGTTCTCACCCAAGGTACTAAATCCCTGCCTGGCTATCAGTATCTCAGTCATATTCATAGGCACATTTAATGTAATTCATGAGTAAGAACTGTTAGACTGATTGATTAAAAAAAATAACTTGAAATTCACTGTCGTGGAGTTGGATTGGATCCAGAAACTATTCAGGAAAGAGGGTGAATATGATTTCAAATACACTATGTGAAATCCTCAAAGAATTAATAAACTTGACATGGAAAATAAAGTGTACAAGCTCATGGAAGCTAGACAACATACTACAGCATAATAATCACCTGAAAGATGCAAACAAAAAGAAAACTTAAAATATAATAGAAAGTCAAAACAGAACATACCAAACTGTATGGGACACAATGAACATAATTAAGTGAGAAATGTTGTTTACAAGAGTAATTACCTACTGTGTGTGTGAGAGAGAGAGATAGATAGATAGAGAGAGAGAGAAAGAGAGAGAAAGAGAGTTTATGTGAATGATTTATGGTTCCCTTTGAGTTCTTGGGAAAGAAAAACAAAAACAAAAAACAAGAATATACAACAACAAATAAAATTAGGAATATTCAAGCAAATTTCAGGTATGAAATTAAATGAAATGGGAATAAAATAAAACAAATAATTATTTCTTTGAAATGATTAATAAGTTTAAAGCATCTCCTCCCAAACAGAGAGTAGATCCAAATCAGTAAAATTATATTTGCCAAGAACAATATTAAAATAGACACAAGAGATTGAACATGTTATGGTTTATAACTTTAATAATCTGAAGTACACTAAATTGGAAATGTATAAGAAATAAAAGGGTGTGTGTGTGTTTGATGTGTGTGTGTCTTAACTCATATTAACATTAAGAAAAATAACTTACATAGCTGTGTAACAGACAATGAGATGGAAATTATTTTAAAATCCCACTCTAAAACAAAACAAAACTATCCCGTCCCGTGGGATTCACTTATTCGTGGGTGTGAGGGGGACCGCAAACCTGGGGAAGGAAATGGGATTGGAAGAGAAGGAGAAGCAGGAGACCAAGCAAAGTTGTCAAGGTCTCGTTTATTAGGCTGAGGTGCCTTGTTTTAAAGCATACATTGTGGGGAATAGGGAAGGGACAAGGGGGAATTTTACAAAGAACAAAGAAGTGGGCATCTGCCTACATGAGGGCCGAAGTCAGGCGCCAGGCAGCGAGCACTCTGCATCTTATCTCGGGAACATAGATTCTCCTTGACAGCCTTGGGTGTCAGGCTGGGCTCAGGCGTAACTCATGTCCTTAGATGGCATGGGAGTTCAGGAAGAGATAGGGAAGAGGGCACTATAATTCAGCTTTTACAGCCTCAGGTGCCAGGAAGGGAATAGGGAGGAGGGAGTGATAACCAGCTGGCAGTTTCTCCTCCCTTTGTTGATATTGATGAATACTCTGAGCATGGACACATCATTATTGTGTGCAATAAGGGCTCAGTTACTGCATTCTACTGTGTTCTGGGATACTTGGCCTGCCTGGCCTTTGAAAGCTTCACTGTGGCTTTTTTGTCAAAGAATCTGCCTGATGCATTCAACAAAGCCAAGTTCTTGACCTTCAGCATGCTAGTGTTCTGCAGTGTCTTGGTCACCTTCCTCCATGTCTACCATAGCACCAAGGGCAAGGTCATGGTTGCTGTGGAGATCTTCATCTTGGCGTCCAGTGCAGGAATGCTTGGATGCATCTTTGCACCCAAGATCTACATCATTTTAATAAGATCAGAAAGAAATTCTATCCAAAAGATCAGGGAGAAATCATATTTCTGAACAAATCTTTCAGGAATTCTGTCAAACATAAAGAATACTGCCTATTTTTTCAGCTATTCTTCAAGCTATTGGCCAGTAGTCTAAGGTGGAAATGTTCTTTTTCTGCTCTCAAATACAAAAAAAATATTATATCCAACAATGGACAGAAGCTGGAGAACCCTGTGGTTGAATTAGGGGATGGTTGGAAGAAGCTGAAGAGGAGGGTGACCCATAGGAAGACCAGCAGTTTCAACTACCCTGGACAACCAAGATCTATCTGACACTATGCCACTAACCAGGCAGCATACACCAGCTGATATGAGGCCCCTGACACATATACAGCAGAGGACTGCCTGGTCTGGTCTCAGTGGGAGAAGACACACCTAAGCCCCAAGAAACTTGAGGACCCAGGGATTGGGAAAATCTGGGGGGGGGGGTTGTATGGTGTGGATATCCTATTGGAGATGGGAGAGAAGGTATAGGATGAGGAAGAGTCAGGGTCAGACTGGGAGTGGGATAACTACTTGACTGAAAAATAAAAGAGTGGAAAAAACAGAATAAAATAAAACAGCTTGTAGATATGTCAACGTGCAATTATCATTTAGTTATGGAAGGGACAGGTAAAACGACTGACACTGGCATGCACCTAATGTTTCTCAGAGACTGACCTCAGTTTCCAGTTCTGATTGAGGTCCTGGACTCAGAAAATTCTGAATAGATGGAGTGGGAGCCAAAGGATTTGATTATGCTACTACCTAGAAAATAACATTTCAAAAAAGGCAATTGAATGTTTGTGGCTGCACTAAATCCTTCCTATTCATCAATTCTCCTACCACAATGGGATACTGAATGTGTCTAAAATGCATCATCATTAACCAAAACTATCACTTCCCTAAGCTAGTCTTCACAGAAATATAATCATTAACAATGTCCCATTAAGGAACACATTTCTGCATTAACATCTTCACTTTACTCACTGAAAATTCATGGAAGATTTCATTTTTGCAAAGAAAGTTTCGATATTCAAACTGAGGTTTAAGGGAATTTCTACACAAATTTATTATAATGACTGATCTCCTCTAAAATTACATTTATAATATATTCCAATCTTGAATTTTAATAATATTTACTTATTCTTTTTTATATTTAAGCATGTGCCCCTATATATTTCCTGGTCACCATGTAAGAGTAGGAGCCAGTGGAGAACAGAAAATGGCAAAATTCAACTGGACTGTTCTAGTTGGATGCTTGAAATCAAGCTTCAAGACCTCTGTTAGATTAGTGAAGAGGACAAATGAATACTTGTAACATTTTTGAAAATGCTAAGGAATGGACTGAAGACTGTATGTATGATCTAGATACCCCCCTTTCAAAAATTCACATGATTTGATATCTACAAATTTCTGGATAGTTTTTGATACATGATGTATAGAATATGAGGAATCTTATATTTTATACACACCCAGTTTATTGTGCTGCAATGTAAATGATTAAAATATTATTGCACAGTTAGCCACAATCATTCAAATTGTGTTGTCAACTACAGAACCAATATTACTCAAAAGATTATTTGTCTAGTGTTGGCTACATATAAATGGGATACTGGTAGATTTAGCCTGTATTCATTTATAAGGAAACCAATGTCTCTTAAGCACAATTACTGCCAGTTTATGGCTAAGCATTTAAATTCCTTAACACTAAATATGATGAACTGAGTCCATCCCCAAGACTATTTAATAACATGAGACAACCTAACCCTAGAATGTGTCTTCTGAAATCCATACATTCTCACATAATACATACCCAAAATTATTATACAATGTGGTATAAAATTATTTCTAATAAAAAGTAAGAATCAAACCTATGTATAACAATAAATACAAAAAAACACAAAAGATTGTTTTAGTATTTTACCCCCACCTGAACTCTAAACTCCCTGGGGCCTCCATTCTCTTGAGGGTTAGCTGCATCATGTCTGAATGAACACAGACCCAGCAGTCCTCTACTGTATGTGTGTTGGGGGCCTCATATCATCAACAGGATTCAGCAGCTTCTGTCCATTGGTTGGGTGCAAATATCTGCACCTGACACTTTCACCATCTTGTTGGGTCTTTCAGAACACTTCTTAAACTTGTTACAGTGGGGATTGCACCTAATGAATGGGGTAAGATTGCTGAACACACACATTCTGTTTGACCACTTGCTTGATTGTTGTTAGTTTTTCTTGACATGGTAACTTACTAATATCATCTTCACTGTACTGCACGAAAGTGTAGGTCTCACAGAGATGGAACTTTGTGAATGAGAAAGTAGATGAGTTATCCTTAAAGCCAATAGAATCGGGATATAAGGTTTTCTAATAAAAAATGGAGTGGGTAAATGGGTGGGGGAGCATCGGCGTGGAGGCAGGTGAGGGAGTGGAATGGTGGGGGGTGTTCAGAGGGGAAATCTGAAAGGGGGATAACATTTGAAATGAAAATAAACAAAATAACCAAGAAAAACTGGAACAGACCTTTCTACATTCAGCAATAGTGTTACTGTTACTTATTAAAAAGTCTCAAGAGTTCAGTGTCCCTACTGTCAGATGAGGATGCAACTGAGTGCATATTATTTCTATTTTTGCAGTTTTCAAAGATTAATATTATAATATTACAACATTCATCTCTCATACTTTTATTTCCTCTACACACATACAAAACAAATAACTTCCTACTTTATGAGCACTTTTATTATATTTACATGCATGCACAGAAACACACACACACAAACCTTTCAGGTTTCATTTAGCAATGCTTTGTATGTCAGTGTATTTGGGCAGACTAATTCATACTGTGAAACCTATTCCTTACCCTTCCCCACTAATATACAGAGTTTCCAAATCTCATAGGGACAGCATTCATAAAAAATTGACTTAGGAGGCATTGAATGTACATGAACTGTAATATTAAAATACATTAAGCATGATATTAGATCCTGTGAGTTTATCAATCTAGGGCAATTCATAATAGCTTTGATAATGTACTAAAATCTGTGTTTCTGAAACATAATGAACAACATCCTCATCAAAATAGAGTGGAATAGAGAAAAAAATGTCAGATACATTTGATTTTGTGTAAAGATGATGAGCAGTATGAAACTGAATTCTTGCAGTTCACCAATGTCCTTCTATGACATATTTGTCTAACAGATGGGTATCTGTATATATGTATGATATGTATATGGTTATATGTTATATATGTATATATATGCATATCTATCTATGTGTGTGTATAAATGTATATGTGAGATATATATATATATATATATATATATATATATATATATATATATATATATATATGAAGGCTTCTTCAACACTCTTAAATAGCATGGACTGTCAATAAAAATATTGAACCTGCACTAACAATACTTTCCTTTCTCCATCACATATGGATTAGTGTGTGAAGTCACCAAAGGAAAAGTATGCCAACATAGAGCACAAACATGCATTCACAAAACTGTTTTCTTTCTCACTCATGAAGATACTTTGGAGATGGCTTTACCTAATTACCCTGTGTTTATCTACATTCAAAATTGGGTCTCATGGTATTTTTTATCACTACAGCATGGTATTTGTAAATTCTAGTTAACTGTTCATTAAACTACTTTGTTCTCACGTAAATAAAATTTTATTTTTTGTTCTCCTTGCTCTTAATTGGCCATTCAAACTCTGGCTGCTGGAGCCTACAGTAAATCTTATTTTGAGTTAAATTTTCTCTTGCTGTTTATATTCTGCTGGTCAAAACAAATAGTATGTGACTTTCAAAGACATAGCCACTGGATTAAATATGAAGTATGTGAGGAGCCGCCCTTGCAATCGCCATTACAAGATGGCACTGATATCTGGTGTTCTAACTGGTAAACAAATAGTCTGCGCATGTGCTGGGGTATTTTTCCATGCCTTGTGCCCTGCCTGTCCCGTGGCGTCATCTGGGCTAATGGTGAGCAGCTAATCAGGAGTTGACACGTCTCCAACCGCTCTTTGTGGGTTATAAAAGGACTGAGTTTCCTGTATTCGAGGTCTTCCTGATAAGTAAGCAATAAAGCTTTGCCGTAGAAGGATCTGGTTGTCCGAGTGTGTTTTGCTGGCGAAACATTACAAGGATAAGAAGTGGCGCTGATAACCCAGGAAACACATCATCACCAGGCGCTGATAGGAGACCCCCTGTTTCACGGGGCAGATTCAGAACTACGGGACAATACAGCTCTACAAGGTATGGCCTTGAACTTTCTCCAGTGTTAGAAGCCTTTCTGTTCCTTTTCACAGGGCCTGTTCTTTTTCTTTAGATTGCGCACAGTTTCCACAGGAGAAATTGCTAACTAGTGTTCAGACAAGGTCAGGCAAGGTTAGAAAAAAGGCAAGAAGATAGCATGGGAGCCTCCCACTCTGTGATGACCACCTTACAGTCGGTCCTGAGGCAGCGTGGCTTGAAAATCTCCACCAAGACATTAGAAGGCTGTGTAAAAGAGATAGACCGCATAGCACCGTGGTTTGTGTGCTTAGGGTCCTTAACTATCCCCTCTTGGGAGAAACTCGGGGGAGATTTAGTTAGGGAGCAGGAGAATGGCAAACTTAAAGCAGGAACTATGCCGTTCTGGAAGCTGATAAGATCGTACTTAAAGAATGAGGAATGTCAACAAGTAGCTAAGGCAGGGCAGAAAATTCTGGACGAAATTCAAGAAAGCCTATCAGAGGTAGAGCAGGGAAAGAGATTAGGAGTCAAAATGGAAACATGGTGCACCAATCAAGCATACAGGCCTTTCCACGGGTCTTGAACCCGAGGAAAAGATTATGTTGGGATAGAATGCCCAGGGAGAGTTTAGAAAAGGAGAAAAGAGAAAAACGAAAGATAATATGAAATATAAAGATACAAAAGATAATATAAATTATAAAGATACAAAGGATAAAAATTAAAATTAAGTCAATTTACCCTCCTCTCAAGGACTTTGACTAAAGAAGCAGCTTTCATTAAAGGCTTGAAGATAACTCTCAGGGTCACTGTACCTCCTCTCATTCTCTGGCAGTATTCCCAGAAGAAGGAGATAAGGAAGTTAGAGTCTGAACATGAGGGAGAGAAAATACATTTAAAAAAAAAAAAAGCAGTTGTCCCCTGTTTGGGATCTTTTAGCAAAAGAGAGAGAGAGAGAGAGAGAGAGAGAGAGAGAGAGAGAATGAAAATAAGCTATTTCAGAGCGCTCCTGGGGAACAGAAGAAAGATGGGAGACGTCCTGTTTTCTCTCTGACTCCTATGGAGATTTTCTTAGCTCTGGTTAAAATATCTGTGTCCCTTTGAGACACCAAGTTCTATTCCCTGTCTGTCTATTATCTGTTTTTGGTGCACCAAAACAAATTGTCCATATGTCTGTCAATTCATGTTTGTTTTTGTTTTGTGGTTTGAATGGTTATTGTTCTGTGTTTCATGTTGAAAAATATAAATGGTTAAAACTTGTTTTAAAAACAGTTTCAATTTGCACAAGTACAAGTTGATAAGTTAGCCGCACTGTGGCTGGGAGCCAAGTACAGCTGGAAAAGCCTTGCTGAAGGGTCGATTGTAAACGGAGCTCTTAAAGGGGCAGGCAGCCTTTTGCTTGTAACAGAAAGTTAGCTTAAATTTGGGAACTCAAGGTTAGAATCTTTCTAAACAACATGAACAAACACAAGAAAACAGGTCTTTAAGGATACTTCAACATAGAGATAATCTTTGAACCAAGACTCTGGCAGAGTGTTCAGATTGAGAAAAGTTTGCATTTGGGTTAAGGCTGAGCTCAGAGAGGAGCAGCTTCAGCTCGGCTTGTGTGACACTTCTTAGAGCCTTATTATAGACCTAGCCAGATGTTGTTCTAAATAAAATTTAAATTCAAAAGTTTATAAAAGGTCAATCAGGCTATAAAACTTATAAAGGCATTTCAAAATGACTTGCCTACTTCATATAAAATTATTATAGATTTAAAAGTTTAATTTTTTCCATTTGTAAAGAGTTTACTTCTAGTGAACTGGTGACCATTAAAGGTTTTTGCCCCTAGGTATGGCTAACATAGCTTAACAATATGTAAAAAATGTTTATTATCAGCTTCAATACAAGAAGCAAAAGGTTTAAATCTTTCAGTATATATTGTTTCCTAAGTGAAAAGTATTTTATTAGCTAATGTCTCTAAATAGAAGTTTAAAGTTCTGGAGAATAGTTGTTGCTTCATAAGATTCAGAGGCAATATCTTTTTTAATAATTAAGGTTTCAGTCATACTGGAAAATTGGTACAAATTTACTTCAAAATTTTATTTCCAAAAGCTTACAAGATATGTTAGTTGGCTAAGACCTCACCTTAAACTTGCCACAGGAGAACCTAAGCCTTTGTTAGGTGCTATCAAGTGAGATTCCAATTAACTGGTGAGAACCAAAAAGGCTTTAACAGAAAGTAGAAGAAACTTCTGTAATCTATTAGTATAAATTGTAATTAGTGGTAATCAAATATTAGTTACATATTCTAGTTATTTTTATTAAATGTGTCCACAGCTATTTTTTGGCAAAAATAAACATTAATGTAAAATCATCCTTCTTCACCTCAATTTTTAACATCCTATTATAAGACTGCTGTGGTGCTAATTAAGAATTAAGAATTCCTTGTTCCAAACAGCAATTGGTTATTGCAGAATATTGATATTTGACCTATTACATACCATCATTTTAAATAAAATTGATACTCATCCTAAGATAAGTTAAAAATTGCTTATGCATGCTTTTGTATCTTCATGCATGCTTACATCCCATTTACTGTATTTAAAAACAACCCTTCTATGGGAAAAAAGTATATATAAATTAAATCACATGATTATTCTTTTGAGTTTCCTCCTGTTTCAGCACAGATAATTAAATTGTGTGCTGAAGATGGGTGTTTAAAAATGTTAAACAATCAAACTTTAAGTTTTATATTAATAGTTAATATTATATCTCAGAGCTTGCAATTGCTTATGCAACTTATAAAAAAAATACTGTTTCTTTAAGAAAATTGTTTTTGGGCAGTTAAGAACTTGTCCTAAGTTGCCTGAAAAAGACCCCCAGGATTTGCTTTTGTGTTATAGAGGTTTACATAAAACTTTGACTAATAAAGATTACAGATAGCTCCTGAAAAGATATAAACTCAAGATTCTTATATTTATTTGGGTTTTAAAAGATAGTTATTTGTAGAGACAATTTAAAGATTTTCTCTAATTTCTGATTAATAAATAAATAAATTATACACAAGTGACTATAATGACTTTTCAAGGATTCTAGTTATAATCTCTCTTCAAGAGAAACAATTGAAAGTGTAACTAGTCACAGTTCATGTTATATTAAAACTGACTAACAGTTCAGTATCTAAAATTTTGATGAAAATACAAGATTGTATTTTGATGCGTGAGCACCCTTTTTATATTCAACATATTAGAGCACATGCATCATTACCTGGCTCCTATTCAAGGAAAAAATTCCTAAGCTGAAGTTAGCCACTGACAAGAAAGACTAAACAGATAAGTCCTAGCTGTTTATTTTGTAAATCTAAATAGTATATATGACTGGGCTGAATAGCCACCCTAGAAACAAATGTTCTGTTCTTGTTAGTCAAAAACATTCATGACAGTTTTGTCATCAGATGAATGTGACTCATCTTACTGGCCTTCCTTATAATCCTCAAGGACAAGGCATTGTAGAACGTGCCCATCGCACTCTCAAGTCCTATTTAATTAAACAAAAAGGGGGATAAAGGCTATGACGCCAAAGATGGCTCTATCCCTTATAATATTTACTCTTAATTTCTTAAAATTGGATGATGCTGGGAGGTCACCAGCTGAAAGGCACAGACAATGGCCTCAATTGCTCAATGAAATGGTCAAGTGGAAAAATATCCTTGATAATAAATAATATGGCCCGGATCCTATTTTAATAAGATCCAGGGGAGCTATATGTGTTTTTCCACAGGAGGAAGATAATCCCTTTTGAATTCTGGAGTGCCTCACTCGAAGGATCCAGCTCTTGGACAATGAATCACAGGAACAAGATCCCAAGACATCGATGGATCATACTCCTCATGCTGGGGATTCTGGTTCCTAGTATATCTGGAGAGTTAAGAAGGGGAATTATGTCAACTTTCCCTCTTCCTATGCCAGTTATGCATAATGCACAAATATTTCCATGCTTTTTCACTACAGATAAAGAACTGGGACTTGCTTATTTACCCTTAGATGAAACAGATTCAGGCTTTACTAGGAAATAGAACCTCTTCCTACAGGGAAGCCTGTGCTTTATGTTAATTTCCTCGTTATAAGATAAGAGCCCTCTATTGTTGGTGGGATTGCAAGCTTGTACAACCACTCTGGAAATCAGTCTGGCGGTTCCTCAGAAAATTGGACATAGTACTACCGGAGGATCCCGCAATACCTCTCCTGGGCATATATCCAGAAGATGTCCCAACTGGTAAGAAGAACACATGCTCCACTATGTTCATAGCAGCCTTATTTATAATAGCCAGAAGCTGGAAAGAACCCAGATGCCCCTCAACAGAGGAATGGATACAGAAAATGTGGTACATTTACACAATGGAATACTACTCAGCTATTAAAAAAATGAATTTATGAAATTCCTAGGCAAATGGATGGACCTGGAGGGCATCATCCTGAGTGAGGTAACCCAATCACAAAGGAACTCGCACAATATGTACTCACTGATAAGTGGATATTAGCCCAGAAACTTAGGATACCCAAGATATAAGATACAACTTGCCAAACACATGAAATTCAAGAAGAACGAAGACCAAAGTGTGGACACTCTACCCTTTCTTAGAAATGGGAACAAAACACCCATGGAAGGAGTTACAGAGACAAAATTTGGAGCTGTGACGAAAGGATGGACCATCTAGTGATTGCCATATGCAGGGATCCATCCCATAATCAGTTTCCAAATGCTGACACCATTGCATACACTAGCAAGATTTTGCTGAAAGGACCC
The DNA here is from genome assembly GCF_000001635.26 of Mus musculus. Taxonomy (NCBI): domain Eukaryota; kingdom Metazoa; phylum Chordata; class Mammalia; order Rodentia; family Muridae; genus Mus; species Mus musculus. The sequence continues at coordinate 124,379,226 of NC_000075.6, read as the reverse complement.
AGATATAGCTCTCTCTTGTGAGACTATGCCGGGGCCTAGCAAACACAGAAGTGGATGCTCACTGTCAGCTATTGGATGGGTCACACGGCCCCTTATGGAGGAGCTAGAGAAAGTACCCAAGGAGGTAAAGGGAACTGCAACCCTATAGGTGGAACAACAATATGAACTAACCAGTACCCGGGAGCTCTTGTCTTTAGCTGCATATGTATCAAAAGATGGCCTAGTCGGTCATCACTGCTAAGAGAGGCCCACTGGATTTGCAAACTTTATATGCCCCAGTACAGGGGAACACCAGGGCCAAAAAGGGGCAGTGGGTGGGTAGGGGATTGGGGGGGTTGGTATGGGGGACCTTTGGGATAGCATTGAAAATGTAAACGAGGAAAATACCTAATTAAAAAAAAAAGAAAAAAAAGAAAATTAAAAAAAAAAAGATAAGAGCCAATGTATATCCTTGCATTATCAATCAGCAGCCTGGTTAAGAAAGAGCTCTTGGGGTGTAACGACTGATATAAAGGCTGATACCATAGTTATTAGAGGATGGTGGCCTAGCCGAAAACCTGGAAATAAGCTGCCTTCACAACCAAGAATGGCACCCTTTTGCAAGGAAGGGTCCATGGAAGATATAATGTTACCTTGGACAGGTTGCCAAGCTAAAAAATATACTTGGGCAATAGAGAAATATTTTTCCTTTTCCCCAATATATTAGTAGAGTATAATGATACTTTTGCTGGATATGATTTTAGTACTATGGACCCCCTCCGAACTAATACTAACCCTTTTGATCAGTGGTTGCTTTGTGGGGTTAATGGAAGCTGTACTGATCTCGCCCCCATGGGCAATGATTGGAGGAGGTTCTAGTGAGAAAGGAGAATTGACCTTTGATTGGAAAGGTACCTTGAAGACCGGTCGGTCTGATAAGCAGAGTCCAAATTCTTTTAAATGGACCACCTCCAATGTTAGATATAAAGAACAGAAAGAGGTAAATTTTACCGCCACCCCAGTATGTGTATGGCCCCCGTTTTTATGGGTGGTAAGTAAAACAAGCTTGAATCAGAATCAGGTAGAGATAGATTGCTCACAAGAAAAATGTTTTTATGCCCTATGCTGGGATGCCAATAAATATCCTTTTGCTTTGGTTACTCGCATGCCTAGATTTGTTCCTGTTCCTGTAGATGCCCCTAATAGCTTGACTTTGTTTCGAGGGAAAAGAGATTTTAGTATTTCTGCTATCATAGTTGGACTGGTGGCCACAGCGGCGGTTGCAGCCTCTGTCACAGCCTCAGCACTTGCTCTATCTACTACTGTTCAAACAACACAAACTATTAACGAGCTTTCTATGACGGTCACAATGGCCTTAGATAAACAGGCCACAGCCAACTCACAGATACAAGGAGGGTTGATGTTGATAAATCAATGCATCGACCTAGTCCAAGAGCAGGTGGATATTCTTTGGCAGTTGGCTCAATTGGGTTGTGAATACAAGATGCCTGGTCTTTGTGTTACTTCTGTTCGGTTTGAAAATTCTACAAGAGCAGCAAATTTGTCTAAAACTTTGTCTCGTTATATGTTACAGAATTGGACCATGGAATTTGAGCAAACGCTTCGAGAGTTGAGAGTTGCTATTCTACAAGTGAATTCTACGCATCTTGACCCTTCGCTGACGAAGGGCTTCTCCACCTGAATTTCCTCTGCATTTTCCTACTTTAAGGAGTGGGTGAGGGTAGGCTTGTTTACCGTGATCCTATGCGGTGGAGCGTTGCTTTTGCTCTGGATGGTCTGTAAACTTAAAGCCCAAACAAAAAGGGACAGGATGGCAATAACCCAAGCACTTGCAGCACTAGAACACGGTGCCTCCCCTGGTATATGGTTATCTATGCTTAAGCAATAGGTCGCTGGCCACTCAGCTCTTGCACCCCACAAGGCTAGTCTCATTGCACAGGATAGAGTGAGTGTGCTTTAGCAGCCCGAGAGAGTTGCACGGCTAAGCACTGCAGTAGAAAGGCTCTGCGGCATAAAATGAGCCTATTCTAGGGAGACATGTCATCTTGTATGAAGGTTAAGTGTCCAAGTGTCTTCCCCCAGGAAAAACGACACGGGAGCAGACCAAGACCCCTCCGGGTGATGAGCCTGGGAGAAGGTTTTGTGTAATGCCCCTATTTTGCACACTGGGGATTTGACCTCTATCTCCACTCTCAGTAATGGGTGGCCTATTGCTCTTAAATAAAAGAAAAGGGGGAGATGTGAGGAGCCGCCCTTGCAATCACCATTACAAGATGGCACTGATATCCGGTGTTCTAACTGGTAAACAAATAGTCTGCGCATGTGCTGGGGTATTTTTCCATGCCTCGTGCCCTGCCTGTCCCGTGGCGTCATCTGGGCTAATGGTGAGCAGCTAATCAGGAGTTGACACGTCTCCAACCGCTCTTTGTGGGTTATAAAAGGACTGAGTTTCCTGTATTTGAGGTCTTCCTGATAAGTAAGCAATAAAGCTTTGCCATAGACGGATCTGGTTGTCTGAGTGTGTTTTGCTGGCGAAACATTACAAGGATAAGAGAAGTATCCACTGGTTTTACTTGTAGCTAGCTTTATTATTCCCATTTGTTCCCTCATCATAATAATTCTCTATGCAACCTGGCTGGGGATTTCCGTTCTCTCTGTTGATATTGATGTACACTTAGAACAGGCCCATATCATAAATTGTACCTAGTTTACTGCACTTTGGGATACCAGGTCTACCTTGCCTTAGTGACCTACACTGTGGCATTCTTGGCTAGGAATTTCCCTGACATATTCAATTAAGCCAATTTCTTGACTTTCAGCATGCTGGTGTTCTCACTGGCTGGGGTATATTCCTTAATGTCCACCATAACACCCAGGGTATGGATGTGGAGGCTGTTAAGGTGTTCAATATATTGGCATTTCACCCACACCTGAGAGGGTACATCTTTATCCCCATGTGCTTTGCAATTTTGTTAAGGCCAGAGTTAAATCATCTTCAAGATTTAAGGAAAAAATTCTCTCTGAACATATATACTGTGAATTGTAAATGAAAAATATAATATTGGTTTGGAAGCACCTATTAACATTCAGTACATATCAAGATATATACATTAGATAGTGTTTCTCAGTGTTTCTTTTAATGATTGTGTATAATGGAAAAAAACAAAGCAAAACAAAACATAAATAAATTCCTATACATTGTCTCATATTATCATCAACTGATTCACTGATTTTTCAAGGCCCTGCTTTTGGATATTATTGCACATTGGAAGTGTTCTTTTCCTACTCTAATCCAGAATAACAGTTTACGTGAGCTCAGATACCTTATTCTGGTATCTGTGCGAATGTTTGGCTTTCTTGTTAGAGTTCTAGATAGAACACAGAAAGTGTGCGGATGAATGAATGTTGCAAATGACATGCCAATATCTTCCCCTTTGCAGGAGGGAAGATAAGTGACACATTACTCATCCTAAGTATTAGAGGAGCAGAACTTAAGAGAGAGAAATATTTTAACTATCACATAGAATATTGCAGAGCATTGACAGAAATCTAGTAATTATATCATGTATTACTTTTACAGAGGAACTGCTTGCAGTAGGCAGCCTCTGATTTATGAATTCACATACTTGCAAGAAAAGTTCCAAGGGATCAAGTGCCCTATATTCCAATTCTTGATTCAGAGTTTTACCTACATTTACATTCTCACATAACAACACACTCAAAAAAGCACACATACTTATAACTGAAATTACATAAAATTTTACTTGATTTTTACAAAGAAACAACATTGGTACACTGATTTTCTTTTGTCCCATTCATTGGATATACATTTTCTCACCTGCTATACTCTGAATATGGATTGTTCTCTATAAAACTCCCAGCTCCTCTCAACATAGCTTTTCATCTGGGTCCACTCCAATTACATCTTTCATTAGAAAGTAATCAGGAGTCTATTGGATATAAATTAAATTTATATTTAAAATATATTGTTTGTGTAAGGTGGATGTAATGAGTAATATCAGGGATTTATTGTTGTTTTCATTTCCCTAACAACTAAGGACTTTGAATGGTTAAGATCAAAATTCAAGTTATAGCACATACTGGTGAGAACTTGGAGAAAGAGGAACAGTCATCCATTGCTAGAGGGATTGCAAACTGGTACAAGGTCTCTGGAAATCAGTATGGAACTTCCTTAGAATATTGGAAATGGTTCTATCAGAAAGTCCAGCTATAACACTCTTGGGTGTATGCCCAAAAGATGATACATCATACCACAAGGACATGTGCTCCACTATGTTCATAGCATCTTTATTTGTAATAGCTAGAGGCTGGAAACAACAACCCAGATGTCCCTCAATCAAAGAATTGATAGAGAAAATGTGGTTCATTTACACAATGAAATACTATTCATCTATTGTAAATCATGAATTTTCAGGCAATTAGATGGAACATAAGAATATCAAACTGTGTGAGCTAACCCAGTCTCCCAAAAGACATGCATGGTTTGTACTCACTGCTAAGTGGATATTTGCCAAAAAGTACAGAATACTCAAAATACACTCCACAGACCTTAAAAGTTTAACACATAGGAAGGCCTAAGTGAGAATGCTTCAATCCCACTTAGAAGTGGGAACAAAATTGTCATAGAACATAGAGCAAGATGGGGGAGACAGATGGGAAACAGAACTACCTCAGATAGCTGTGGATGGGGGTGCTGGAGAGAAGTCCAGAGAATTAGAGAGAATGGAAATGTACAGCCTCTGGGGGAGTGATGTGGGTGGACCCTCTAGAAAGTACTAGAGATCTGAGAGATGAGAGACTCCCAGAACTCAATGGAGGTAACCTTAGCCAAATGACCCAAAAGTTGGGAAAGGAAACTCAAAGAGTCCATCTCCAGTAGATAGATATGGCCTCAAGTGGAGGAACAGGCTTATCAACCCAGAGTCAAAATTTCTGACTCAGAAATTTTCTGTCTAAAATAATTGCAGGGACAAAAATGGAGAAGAGAACAAAGGACAGTCCACTGACTGTCCCAACTTGTGATCTGTTTCATGGGGGTTCAGGGAGGGACCAAGGCCTGACACTATTACTGATGCTATCATGGGCTTAAAAAGAGCATCCTATCACTGATGCCAGCAGTCTCAACCAAGGCAGTCCTCTGGGAACTCCCAAAGACTGAGATACCAACCAAGCAACATATATGGGCAAGGACCCCAGGCACATATATAGACGAATACTGCCTGGACTGGCTGCAGTGGGAGAAGATGTGACTAATCATGAGATACTTGAGGCTCCAGGGAAGGGAGATGCCTTATGTAAGGGCAGATGGGGAGGTTAGTGAGCACTCTAACAGAGGCAAGGGGGTGGAGGAATAGGATGAGGAAATTCTGGGAGGGGGAACTGGGGACTTGACCAATGGCTGGAATGTAAATTTTTAAAAATTAGAAAGAAAAAGACATTAAAGGAATAGACTGATGGCTTACCTGTTTAATAGTTCTTGCTTTTGAAGAAGATCTTAGTTTAGTTATAAATCCTACTGGTTTTTATAACTACACAACACTCTGTAACTGCCATTCCAATGTATCTTCTGCCCTCTTTTGGCCTCCATAGGCAGTGCATACATGTGGTGGACACACATGTGGGGACATCCAAAACGACTGCCACAGTTCAGGGTGGCATTTCAATAGAAATCACAATGGAGTAAAAGAGTCTGCCTCCATAATAGAGAGAATGCACATTCCCAAGTCATTTGACACAGTATACAAATAGAATAGAAAATCACAAGCATCAGTATACTCAATTTATCCAATAAGTAGTTCTGCAAACGTACTGAAAAAAAAATATTTAAACTGACAAAGACATAATTCAACCAAAGTGTGAAACAAATTCTTATTCATAGTAACTAAGATAATACAATGAACTCCATAGCAAAATTCTATTTTAAGCCAAAGCAGTATCAATCATCTCCAAAATGCATCTAATGGTGCTGGGCAGATGGAGTTCAAGACCCCAATTCATTTCTAGTGGCAACAGAATTCAGTGTAGCCATTGTGGGCACAAATATAAGGTCCTTCAAAAATTACAAATTAAATCCAACACTCTATCTGTGTCACTCATTGTAATCTAACCAAGTTACATAAATTAGCCTACCAGACATACATCTGGGTTGTTGCAATGTTCAAATGCAATTTGAAGTAAATGGAAAATATAAGGTATATAGTAGCATAAGGACTAAAATTCTCACATAAATCACATTGAAATTCTCTCATTTCTTTGAGTAAAAACTATGAAATCATTCTCATCTAAATGAGGTGTGAGCAAACATAAACTGAAGAAATGTTTCATCAAAAGACACAGATTGCCGGTGACCAAAAATCAGGCAAGAGATCAGCAGTATAACTCACTGAAAGTCTGCACGGGTACTGATATTGGATAGAAAGGGTGTTGAATTTGTACAGTTCCAGACATTACTGGAAGTGGCATAATTACAGGTTCTCCAGATGACAGGAATCACAGGAAATTTGAGGAGATTTGACAAACATGAGTAGGATACAATAGTATATATAAAACAGAGAATGCTCAACTCCTGGCTCAATGTTGCATGTGAGACTGGCCTTCCCTAGACCAGACAATGAAAGACATAATGTCCCATGATTCAATTCAAAATCTGATGATACGGAACTTTTATGACCTTCTCAACTCTTATCTTACTATGGAAGTTCTGATGAAATCCACTATCCTGATTATCAATTGTGTCTTACAAATGGCTGCTGACATCTGGTTTGGCCCAAGCTGCTCAGGAGATTGTCCCTGAAGTGTATGCCATGGATACTGATGAAATCATGGCAGCTGGGGATGGTTAATGTGATCTTCACAACATGTTTTCAGAAATGTTTTGATCAAAAGTTTTCAGACCTCAGATGCAGAACTTAAGGCCAGGTTTGTCCAGATGTATCCAGGGAGTATGGCACAGGATGAGAGGCACGGAACTATGGAATATAATTAAATGGATCTCCAGACAGCAATAACCTTTAAATAGACACATAGATGTAAGTGTGTGTATGTGATGTTTGCATAAGAAACGGATTTCACAACAACTCCATCTTAGATCCAACAGACATGAAGAAGCTGTGTGATTTCACTCCCTCCTTCTTGCTCCTGAAGTTTTCTCTCATCTTGTGCAGTTTGACTGAACCTAGTTGTTTTTGGAGAATACAGAATAATGAAGATAATAATGGGGATTTGCGAGGTGACTGTGGTTTTGTTCTTCTCACACAAGAGGGACCTATAGATGAAAAATTTTATAATTATGTTATCAATTTTAGGTAAGTCATTAAGTTTATTTCTTTCTTCAGTGTCATGAGTTAGAAATATGTAGCTATGTACACAAACTTTGAGATTCAATCCTTTTCTTCTCAGTGCAGCATTAGCAACCACTAAAATTATATAACACATCACTCACTATTTTAATATTTTGAAATGTGTCACTGTTTAATTTGGTTTTAATACATTGGGCTCCAATTCACATAGCTAATAGTAACAAGTGTACTGGGAGAGTTTGCTGGGACAGATGAACACATTTCATATGAAGAAAAGATCTCAGTGCTCAGATTTCACTTAAAGTATTGGGAAGAATTAGGAAGACTGAGGTGTTAGGAGAAATCTGATAACTTTTTTAGTAGATTGGCATAGTAACATTCCCACTAAAAGGTAACATCAAACTGATATGTAAATGAGCCTAAAGAATTATAATCTATTTATGTGGTATATTTTATTATTTTATATTTTTATATGGATACATAAATTTAAAAGAAATGCATCTTAAAATAATTATCATGTTTAATAAACATTAACATTTGAAAATATTAAAAATATTCTACAATCATCATGAAAATATTATCACTGAAAGATGTTCTCAGTGTGTATGAAATCAGCATTTTTAAATTAATTATTTTATTCATTTAAATTCTAAAAATTGCCCCTATCCCAGTGCACCAACCCAGAGCTCTTAACCCCACCCCCTCTTTTTGGTCTCTGAGAGGGTGCTCCCACCAACTCTTCCACCACATTCCTACCCCTACAAATACTCCCATACCTCTTACCCCTATCCCCCTAGCATCCCTCTTCCCTGGCACATCAAGTCTTTACATGATTAGGCACATCCTCTCCCTCTAAGGCCAGAAAAGGCATTTCTTTGCTGCATATATGCCATGGGGACACCAACCAGCCCATGTATACTCTTTGTACTAAGGCTGGAT
>NC_000075.6:124368316-124370781 GCF_000001635.26 Mus musculus | reverse complement strand
CATAATATAGCTTCCAACTCTTCTCATATATTTGATCATGAATTAAAGATTTAATATGTGCAACTAGAATCCCAGAAGAAGGTGGCATAGAAAGAACATCACAGAGACAATCTTTAAACAAATATAGACTGAAGAGTAAAGAATATTTTCTAACCACAAATCTAAGATTATCAATGAATCCCAAGCAGAATGAGCTTAGGAAAAAAAATGAAACAAGAAAATGTACATCTAGGCTTATCATAGTATGACAGTGGAATGTCAAAGACAAAGAAGTGAATTAAACCTTAAAGCATTCATGGTATCTTATACCAGGATAAATAAAAGTGTGACTTTTAAGATCATAGTGTTTAATGAAATATGGCTTTTCTGTTATAAGCTTTTGCTTGTTAAAGCAACAGCAAAGACTGAGAAATTTTACTTCATACTGTATTACATAGCTGTTTGAAATACATACATGATATGTATGTGGGAGAATAAGTGGGGGAGGAGTACAGTATACATGCATGTGAAGACCAGAGGTTTGCATTGAGTGTCTTCTTCAGCTGCTCTCTGCTTTTAAAAAGTGAGTTATTAATTTTTTTAAATTTTGGTGAATATGTGCTTTTGTCTACATGCATGTATGTACATCAGATGTGTATACTACCCTCAGAGGATAGAAGAAGGCATGGATACCCTGTAACTGTAGTTACAGATTGCTTTGGGCTACAATGTGTAGATTCTGGAAACTGAACAGAGGTTCTCTGTAAGAGCAGGAGTTCTTAACCACTGAACAATCTTTCCAGCACCTCCTTCCCATCTAATTTTTTAAACAATTTTTTTCAGCTAGCTTAGAACATAACATGCTAAACTAACTGGACAGTTTGCTACCATGCCTTGCTGTTACATGTTTGCTGAGACACAAAGTTAGATTCTTATTTACATAGTAAGTACCTTGCAAACTGAGCCACCTTCCTAGACCCCATAAATATGATTTATTTCTGGTGTGTTCTGTTGGTGCTAGCCTAAATCCACAGTGCTACTATTTTACTCTAAAGTTAATTCTTCCATTTAGATTTTAAGGGGATATTATTAATGTCTTTGACAAAAGTTCAACCATCTAGGTTAGGGCATGATACACTCATACATTTGAATACACAGCCTATATATAACATGTCTACATGAAGCTGCCTCTTTCTCAAGGAGAAGAATGTGCCATGACACCTGCTGGCCCTATGGTACATGGGCATGAAAAAGAGTTATCAAAACTATGACACGAATCTCACTCTCTTAAAGCAGCTTTGACCAACTCACCAGCAATCTCTTCTGTTGCCCTCTCAGTGAGATCTTTCCTATTGATCTTCTGGAGGATGTTGAAGGTCATATCCCAGGCCTGATTCTCCTCATAACATTTCAGAAGTAAGTTGGCAAGATCTTCCCTAGATGCCTTCTTTACTTCGGTCCAAGAAATCTGTTTCAGCTTCAATTTTAGAATCTCCTGTATGAGAAATTCCTTAAACTTGATGAACTCCTTCTTATTTAGTTCTTTCAAGTACCACATAAGGCCAAAATCTGAAATGAAAGATGCCATCTTATCTTCAGGAAGATAGACACAGGATCTGTGGGAAAATCAGGCAAGCAGCTGAGTTACAAAAAAGAGGGGGTAGAGGTGCAAATGGCTAGGTAGATGGTAGAGCTGAGCTGAAGTGTTTGCTTCACAAGTGCTTCATAGGCTGGGACCTCAGGATTCTTGTAAGTGGTTAGGAGCCTCCAATATGTGCTGCCTCCAAGTTGTGCTGGGGTAATGATGATGTAGAACTTGTGAAGTGGCCAACCAGTGACTGGTTCAACTTGAGGCCCACAGCATGAGAGGGAACCATGCCTTCCACTGTGTTGATGACCAGGAACCAGAAGCTGGTCATCACAGACATCAAGGATAGAGCCCAATACAACTAGAAAAAACAAAAATACAAACAAACAACAACAACAAAAAAAAAAACAGAAAAAGAGAAAATGTAAAAAGGAAAAAAAGAAGAAAAAAGAAAAGAAAAAGTCAATGAAATGATTCCTAAAGATTTTTCTGCTATTCTTATAGATTGCTACGTGTCCCAATAGTCTTCAGAAGCATCATCCAACAACTGAGAGGGCAGATTCAGAGACCACAGCTACACAATACGTCAAGCCAGGGTAACCCCACCAAAGGGGGGAAGGAGGAGTGTAGAAGCCAGATGGGTCAAGGACACTATGAGAACACATTTCACAGAATCAACTAAGCAGGGCTCACAGAGGCTCATAAAGACTGACAACCATGGACCCTGCATAGAATTTACATTAGGTCCTCTGCTTCTAGTTTTGGGTTCTTGTGGGATCCCAAATAGTGGGAGCAGGGGCTGTCTCTGACTCTTTTGCTTAAACATGGGAAGATTTTCCTCCTAGGGAGTTGCCTCACCCAGCCTTGATATGAAGGATAGTGCCTAGTCTTATTGCAA
>NC_000075.6:124366991-124368216 GCF_000001635.26 Mus musculus | reverse complement strand
TCCTCTCTCTCTTCCTCTCTCTCTTCCTCTCTCTCTTCCTCTCTGTATTCCTCTCTCTCTTCCTCTCTCTCTTCCTCTCTCTCTTCCTCTCTCTGTTCCTCTCTCTCTTCCTCTCTATTCCTCTCTCTCTTCCTCTCTCTCTTCCTCTCTCTCTTCCTCTCTCTCTTCCTCTCTCTCTTCCTCTCTCTCTTCCTCTCTCTCTTCCTCTCTCTCTTCCTCTCTCTCTTCCTCTCTCTCTTCCTCTCTCTCTTCCTCTCTCTCTTCCTCTCTCTCTTCCTCTCTCTCTCTCTCTCTCTCTCTCTCTCCCTCCCTCCCTCCCTCCCTTTCTTATCTATGTATTTATTTTGAAGGACAAGGAGGGAGAAGTGAATATAGGGGAGAGGGGGAGTGTGTGTTGGGAGGGGCACTTAGAGGAAGGGAGATAGGAGAAATCCAAGGTCAAGATATAATATGTGTAAAGAAACAAAAAGAGCAGGGTGTGATGGCACAGCCCTGGAATCCTCGAACTAGGGAAGGAGGTTGCTGGGGCCTCAGGCCACCTTGCCTAGCCAAATTTGATGAGCTCCTGGTTTACTGAGAATCTGTCTCCAAAATCAAGTAAAGAGTAATCAAGGAAGAAACCTGATGTCAATATCTGGCTTCCACAGAGACACCCCATTCCCTATCTCAATACATACATTTGGTCACTAATTTATCACATAGTACACTGTTCGTTGTGGTTGTTAAATAAGGGCAGGGAGTTTTTCAGTATGGGCTCATTTTAATTCTCATCCCACTGAAAGAATCATTAAAATAATAATGCAATGGTTCTCAATGGTCTCAACGATAAAACCATTTAATACAGTTTCTCATGTTTTGGTGACCTCCAACTATAATGTTACTTTTACTGCTTTTTCATAACTGTAATTTTGCTACTTTATGAATATAAATATAAATATCTGTGTATGCCTATGATCTTGTTGAAGACCACTGCAAAAACACTTGGAACACAACAAAGTGAGATGTATACTCTGAAGAATTACTGATAGAGCTATTGTGATGGCTCAGCAGTTACCAACATTTGGTGCTCTTGCAAAAGACTCAGGTTTGGTTTCCAGTACCTATACTGTGGGGCTCACAGCGGTCTCTAACATTAGCTCCAGGGGATCTGACACCCTCTTATGGTCTCTGCAGGCAGAGTACCCATGTAGTGCACCTATATTCACTCAGGCACAGGCATACACAT
>NC_000075.6:124347636-124364694 GCF_000001635.26 Mus musculus | reverse complement strand
AATTCACTTGTTTTCATCGAACTCTCTAAATCATCTTTCTTTGCTAAGGTCTAAAAGACCTTAATTTTCTTCCATGCTAGCCTACCCATTTCTTTTAATCACAATTTGCAAGAGAGGCACATTCAGTATGAAATGAGGCCAACAGATTCATAGGCATTGTATTCTGTGAATGTCCTAGTTGAAAGTCCATTCTGCATTCTAAGAACAAGTTATTGACAAAGTGCTATGTGCCTGTTATACAAACTCTGACTATTCTACAATCTTTTGAAATTTAGTACATTTATCCCTTGGTATGTAAGGATAGCAGGGGTATGTGTGCATGTGGGGTCAGAGTCAGTGTGGATGTAAAAATTGACAGGTACTCAAGAGATTTATGTACAGTGGTTCAGTTCAGCATGTGTCCAAATCTGTCCAAACTCCCCCATGTACTAGTTTCAAAATTCTCTAGTCTTCTTATAATATTCAATACAATTTAAACACCAACTAACTGTTCCACCATGTTGACTAGGGCATAACAACTAATAAAAAACTAAAAGTGTTAAGATCAAAACAAATTTAAAGAGTTAAATGATGAAGTCCCTTCCGGCCGGCCCACTGCAGCACCGTGGTCCCTGGCCTGGGGGAGTCTGTGGACACCCGCAAGGACCCACACAGGATCCGCCACGGGATCCTAAGACCTCTGGTGAGTGGAACACAGGGCCTGCTCCAATCCAATCTCACAGGACCCGAGACTGCATTGATTAAGGAAGCAGGTAACCCGACCAGATACGGGGCTCAAGTCCCTTCCAGCCGGCCCACTGCAGCACCGTGGTCCCTAGGCCCAGGGGAGTCTGCGGACACCCGCAAGGACCCACACAGGATAAGTCACGGGATCCTAAGACCTCTGGTGAGTGGAACACAACTTCTGCCAGGAGGCAGGTTCAAACACCAGATATCTGGGCACCATCCCTGCAAGAGGGGAGCTTGCATGCAGAGAGTACTCTGACCACTGAAACTAAGGATAGAGCTAGTCTCCCAGGTCTGCTGATAGAAGCTAACATAATCACCTGAGGAACAAGCTCTAACCAGAGACAACTATAACAACTAGCTCCAGAGAATACAAGATGGCAAAAGGCAAACGTAAGAATCCTACTAACAGAAATCAAGACCGCTCACCATCATCAGAATGCAGCACTCCCACGCCACCTAGTCCTGGGCACCCCAACACAACTGAAAAGCTAGACCCGGATTTAAAAGCATATCTCATGATGATGGTAGAAGACATCAAGAAGGACTTTAATAACTCAAAGAAATACAGGAAAACACTGCTAAAGAGCTACAAGCCCTTAAAGAAAAGCAGGAAAACACAACCAAACAGGTAGAAGTCCTTAAAGAAAAACAGGAAAACACATCCAAACAGGTGATGGAAATTAACAAAACCATACTAGACCTAAAAAGGGAAGTAGACACAATAAAGAAAACCCAAAGTGAGGCAACGCTGGAGATAGAAAACCTAGGAAAGAAATCTGGAACCATAGATGCGAGCATCAGCAACAGAATACAGGGGAGATGGAAGAGAGAATTTCAGGTGCAGAAGATTCCATAGAGAACATCGGCACAACAATCAAAGATAATACAAAACGCAAAAAGATCCTAACTCAAAACATCCAGGAAATCCAGGACACAATGAAAAGACCAAACCTACAGATAATAGGAGTTGATAAGAATGAAGATTTTCAACTTAAAGGGCCAGCAAATGTCTTCAACAAAATTATAGAAGAAAACTTCCCAAACCTAAAGAATGGCATGCCCATGAACATACAAGAGGGCTACAGAACTCCAAATAGACTGGACCAGAAAAGAAATTCCTCCCAACACATAATAATCAGAACAACAAATGCACTAAATAGAGAATATTAAAAGCAGTAAGGGAGAAAGGTCAAGTAACATATAAAGGCAGACCTATTAGAATTATACCAGACTTTTCACCAGAGACTATGAAAGCCAGAAGAGCCTGGACAAATGTTATACAGACACTAAGAGAACACAAATGCCAGCCCAGGCTAATATACCCGGCCAAACTCTCAATTACCATAGATGGAGAAACCAAAGTATTCCATGACAAAACCAAATTCACACATTATCTTTCCACGAATCCAGCCCTTCAAAGGATAATAACAGAAAAGAAGCAATACAAGGACGGAAATCACGCCCTAGAAGAAGCAAGAAAGTAATCCCTCAACAAACCAAAAAGAAGACAGCCACAAGAACAGAATGCCAACTTTAACAACAAAAATAAAAGGAAGCAACAATTACTTTTCCTTAATATCTCTTAATATCAATGGACTCAATTACCCAATAATAAAAACATAGACTAACTTATTGGCTACACAAACAGGACCCAACATTCTGCTGCTTACAGGAAACCCATCTCAGGGAAAAAGACAGACACTACCTCAGAGTGAAAGGCTCGAAAAAATTTTCCAAGCAAATGGTCTGCAGAAACAAGCTGGAGTAGCCATTCTAATATTGGATAAAGTCGACTTCCAACCCAAAGTTATCAAAAAAGACAAGGAGGGACACTTTATACTCATCAAAGGTAAAATCCTCCAAGAGGAACTCTTAATTCTGAATATCTATGCTCCAAATGCAAGGGCAGCCACATTCATTAAAGAAACTTTAGTAAAGCTCAAAGCACACATTGCACCTCACACAATAATAGTGGGAGACTTCAACACACCACTTTCATCAATGGACAGATCATGGAAACAGAAACTAAACAGGGACACAGTGAAACTAACAGAAGTTATGAAACAAATGGATCTGACAGATATCTACAGAACATTTTATCCTAAAACAAAAGGATATACCTTCTTCTCAGCACCTCACGGGACCTTCTCCAAAATTGACCATATAATTTGTCACAAAACAGGCCTCAACAGATACAAAAATATTGAAATTGTCCCATGTATCCTATCAGACCACCATGGACTAAGGCTGATCTTCAATAACAACATAAATAAGGGAAAGCCAACATTCACGTGGAAACTGAACAACACTCTTCTCAATGATACCTTGGTCAAGGAAGGAATAAAGAAAGAAATTAAAGACTTTTTAGAGTTTAATGAAAATGAAGCCACAACATACCCAAACCTATGGGACACAACGAAAGCATTTCTAAGAGGGAAACTCATAGCTCTGAGTGCCTCCAAGAAGAAACGGGAGACAGCACATACAAGCAGCTTGACAACACACCTAAAAGCTCTAGAAAAAAAAGGAAGCAAATTCACCTAAGAGGAGTAGACGGCAGGAAATAATCAAACTCAGGGGTGAAATCAACCAAGTGGAAACAAGAACTATTCAAAGAATTAACCAAAAGAGGAGTTGGTTCTCTGAGAAAATCAACAAGATAGATAAACCCTTAGCTAGACTCCCTAGAGGGCAAAGGGACAACATCCTAATTAACAAAATCAGAAATGAAAAGGGAGACATAACAACAGATCCTGAAGAAATCCAAAACACCATCAGATCCTTCT
This sequence comes from Mus musculus, assembly GCF_000001635.26. Classification (NCBI taxonomy): domain Eukaryota; kingdom Metazoa; phylum Chordata; class Mammalia; order Rodentia; family Muridae; genus Mus; species Mus musculus. The sequence continues at coordinate 124,361,179 of NC_000075.6, read as the reverse complement.
ACCAAAGGCTATACTCAACAAAACTGGAAAACCTGGATGAAATGGACAAATTTCTGGACAGATACCAGGTACCAAAGTTGAATCAGGATCAAGTTGACCATCTAAACAGTCCCATATCCCCTAAAGAAATAGAAGCAGTTATTAATAGTCTCCCAGCCAAAAAAAGCCCAGGACCAGATGGGTTTAGTGCAGAGTTCTACCAGACCTTCAAAGAAGATCTAATCCCAGTTCTGCACAAACTATTCCACAAAATAGAAGTAGAGGGAAGTCTACCCAACTCATTCTATGAAGCCACAATTACTCTGATACCTAAACCACAGAAAGATCCAACAAAGATAGAGAACTTCAGACCAATTTCCCTTACGAATATCGATGCAAAAATCCTCAATAAAATTCTCGTGAACCGAATCCAAGAACACATTAAAGCAATTATCCATCCTGACCAAGTAGGTTTTATTCCAGGGATGCAGGGATGGTTTAATATACAGAAATCCATCAATGTAATCCATTATATAAACAAACTCAAAGACAAAAACCACATGATCATCTCGTTAGATGCAATCGACAAGATCCAACACCCATTCATGATAAAAGTCTTGGAAAGATCAGGAATTCAAGGCCCATACCTAAACATGATAAAAGCAATCTACAGCAAACCAGTAGCCAACATCAAAGTAAATGGTGAGAAGCTGGAAGCAATCCCATTAAAATCAGGGACTAGACAAGGCTGCCCACTTTCTCCCTACCTCTTCAACATAGTACTTGAAGTATTAGCCAGAGCAATTTGACAACAAAAGGAGATCAAGGGGATACAAATTGGAAAAGAGGAAGTCAAAATATCACTTTTTGCAGATGATATGATAGTATATATAAGTGACCATAAAAATTCCACCAGAGAACTCCTAAACCTGATAAACAGCTTCAGTGAAGTAGCTGGATATAAAATAAACTCAAACAAGTCAATGGCCTTTCTCTACACAAAGAATAAACAGGCTGAGAAAGAAATTAGGGAAACACCCTTCTCAATAGTCACAAATAATATAAAATATCTCAGCGTGACTCTAACTGAGGAAGTGAACGATCTCTATGATAAAAACTTCAAGTCCTTTAAGAAAGAAATTAAAGAAGATCTCAGAAGATGGAAAGATCTCCCATGCTCATGGATTGGCAGGATCAACATTGTAAAAATGGCTATCTTGCCAAAAGCAATCTACAGATTCAATACAATCCCCATCAAAATTCCAACTCAATTCTTCAACGAATTAGAAGGAGCAATTTGCAAATTCATCTGGAATAACAAAAAACCTAGGATGGCAAAAACTCTTCTCAAGGATAAAAGAACCTCTGGTGGAATCACCATGCCTGACCTAAAGCTTTACTATAGAGCAATTGTGATAAAAAAAACTGCATGGTACTGGTATAGAGACAGACAAGTAGACCAATGGAATAGAATTGAAGACCCAGAAATGAACCCACACACCTATGGTCACTTGATCTTCGTCAAGGGAGCTAAAACCATCCAGTGGAAGAAAGACAGCATTTTCAACAAATGGTGCTGGCACAACTGGTTGTTATCATGTAGAAGAATGCGAATTGATCCATACTTATCTCCTTGTACTAAGGTCAAATCTAAGTGGATCAAGGAACTTCACATAAAACCAGAGACACTGAAACTTATAGAGGAGAAAGTGGGGAAAAGCCTCGAAGATATGGGCACAGGGGAAAAATTCCTGAACAGAACAGCAATGGCTTGTGCTGTAAGATCGAGAAATGATAAATGGGACCTAATGAAACTCCAAAGTTTCTGCAAGGCAAAAGACACCGTCAATAAGACAAAAAGACCACCAACAGATTGGGAAAGGATCTTTACCTATCCTAAATCAGATAGGGGACTAATATCCAACATATATAAAGAACTCAAGAAGGTGGACTCCAGAAAATCAAATAACCCCATTAAAAAAATGGGGCTCAGAGCTGAACAAAGAATTCTTGCCTGAGAAATACCGAATGGCAGAGAAGCACCTGAAAAAATGTTCAACATCCTTAATCATCAGGAAAATGCAAATCAAAACAACCCTGAGATTCCATCTCACACCAGTCAGAATGGCTAAGATCAAAAATTTAGGTGACAGCAGATGCTGGCGAGGATGTGGAGAAAGAGGAACACTCCTCCATTGTTGGTGGGATTGCAAGCTTGTACAACCACTCTGGAAATCAGTCTGGCGGTTCCTCAGAAAATTGGACATAGTACTACCGGAGGATCCCGCAATACCTCTCCGGGGCATATATCCAGAAGATGCCCCAACCGGTAAGAAGGACACATGCTCCACTATGTTCATAGCAGCCTTATTTATAATAGCCAGAAGCTGAAAAGAATCCAGATGCCCCTCAACAGAGGAATGATACAAAAAATGTGGTACATTTACACAATGGAGTACTACTCAGCTATTAAAAAGAATGAATTTATGAAATTCCTAGGCAAATGGATGTACCTGGAGGGCATCATCCTGAGTGAGGTAACCCAATCACAAAAGAACTCAAATGAAATGTACTCACTGATAAGTGGATATTAGCCCAGAAACTTAGTTTAGCGAGATATAAGGTACAAGATGCAAAACACATGAAACTGAAGAAGAACAAAGACCAAAGTGTGGACACTTTGCTCCTTCTTATAATTGGAAGCAATCACCCATGGAAGGAGTTACAGAGATAAAGTTTGGAGCTGAGACAAAAGGATGGACCATCTAGAGACTGCCATATCCAGGGATCCATCCCATAATTAGCCTCCAAAAGATGACACCATGGCATACACTAGCTGTCCCTTGTGAGACTAGGCCGGGGCCTAGCAAACACAGAAGTGGATGCTCACAGTCAACTATTGGATGCATCACAGGGCCCCCAATGAAGGAGCTAGAGAAAGTATCCAAGGAGCTAAAGAGATCTGCAACCCTATCGGTGGAACAACATTATGAACTAACCAGTACCCCAGAGCTCTTGACTCTAGCTGCATATGTATCAAAAGATGGCCTAGTTGGCCATCAATGGAAAGAGAGGCCCATTGGTCAGGCAAACTTTATATGCACCAGTACAGGGGAACGCCATGGCCAAAAAAATGGGAATGGGTGGGTAGGGGAGTAGTGAGGGGGGATGGTGTGGGGGACTTTTGGGATAGCATTGGAAATGTAATTGAGGAAAATACGTAATCAAAAAATAAATAAATAAATAAATAAATAAATAAATAAATAAAAAGAGTTAAATGATTATTTTTGTGTATGCATGTGTTTATGATGTGTGTAGGTACATATCACAGTGTACATGTGGAAGTCAGAACAGCTTTGTGTAGTTGGTTCTCTCCTTACACCTTTCCATGGGGCTGTTTTGGAGGTTAAACTTGAATTTGAAATCCTTCTGTCTCAGCCTTCTATACAGTTGGAACTACATGGATGTGAAACCAATCATGATGTATATATGCAGAATTACATGTTTTAAAGATTTAATTTTAACTATGTTCACTTGTGAATACTATGTGTGGGTCTGTTCATGTGAGTAAGGGAGCCTGTGAAGTTTGTTTGATTCCTCAGACCTAGAGCTACAAATGTTTGTTAAGTTGGGTATTAGGAAACAAATAGGTCCTCTGGAAGAGCAATGTGCATGTGTTCTTAACCATCTCTCTGTGGGGCAGTGGGTTGTGAGAGGAAGCCTGGTAAGGTTAAACTAAGGTTTAAAGCACTGGAGACCCAGAAGGGACAGTAGGAAGCCTCGCCTGCTCCCAAAACCAGGCTCCTGTCTTGTAGCTACAGCCCCACATAGCCCCCAGTAGAAAGGTTTGTGGCCATCAGTGAAATAGGGACAGCACCCCAAGCTCTCCCACATGTAAATAAGGTATCCATCCCCAAGCTCTCAGGAAGCACCTACGGTCAGATTTTGACCCACCCCAAAACTATATATGAGAATCCTCTCCAGGAGTAATAAAGGTATGTGAGAATTACTCTTGTCATCTGAGAGCTTCTGTCATAAGAACTATAACACTGCCACTAGGAAAAGAGATCTGCTCTCCCAAAAATACCACCAGAAGCCCCCACCGAACACCCCTCCCTAGCTAGTCAGCCTCCTGCAGGCTCAACCCAATTCAGCAGATCTGGTAACAAAGGCAAGTTTCATACTATTTCCACAGTCTCCACAAGGTGCATCTCCCAAGGCTGCTTACACTAAGTACTCCAGAATGCAGTCTGGGTGGCACAAAGCCTTGCACAGTAAGGATATTCCTTGGTTCAAATTGTTGTATGCCAAATTAAGAACCTTCAATGTCTTGCTGCTCATCAGGACAGAGCCAAAGATCTTGCAGTCATCAGGTGAAAGTTTACAGTGTGATACCCTGTAGAAAAAGGATAACATCTTATTCTCCTCTGTCTTCATGGTGTTTTCTATTGCTATCCACATGAAGGAGGTTTGGAACCTCTTAGAACTTGACAATGCTCTTTATTAAACAACAAAAAACTGACTTATTTTTAATGTGAATGAGTGTTTGCCTATATGTTTATGTGTGCACCAAGATGTATAGCTGGTACCTAGACAGACAGTAAGGGGGTGTTATATCTCCTAGAACTAGGTTGTAAGCTGTGGTGTAAAGTGTGAATGCTTCTCTGCATGAGGAGCAAGGGTTCTTAACCTACCCAGCCATCTTTCCTGCTGAGTTTTAAAATTACATTTATTTATTGGTATATGTGTGTGAATCCATTAAGATACCAGATGTAACATACACTAACTATCTCAGTAAATTGTGATGTGCTGTTTATGCTTGCTGAAATTGAACTCTGAGAGTGAGGATGTCTTTTCTGTCCCAGACTCCAGTATATTTATTGCAAATGTCCTCTAACACTCTTTGGACAGGGATGGGCTGGCCCATCTAGATCTGTAATAAGGAGTGGAGATAAAAGTCACACAGCACAGCCCAAGACTAAAACCACTGTGTTCCTGAGATTGGCTGGATGGTAAGCCAGTACCAATCAAAGTTACTATGCTGTTTATGCCACAACATGATTATGGCATACATCATGAAAGAGAAGGAAGGAAGGAACTCATGGGTAGAGAGAATGCTCTACTCTACCTGGAACTCTCAATGGTGAACTCCAGCAAGGCTGTGTCAAGAACTCCCCAGTTATTTCTGCTGGATGATACAAAGCACCTTGCTTACTCATGCTATTTGCAGATATTATCTAGGTACTATCTATCTGCTGTTGTTTCTTCTTTTACTTGGGGCCCAAAATGCATACCCTGTTCCTCGTCTCAGATCAGGAGATCAGGATTTCCTCTGACTGCTTCAGTGAGGTTTCCTGAGTCAATTTATGCTGGATGTATGCAGTCTCTAATATGATGTCCCCTTTAGTTTTCTTTCTCACTGGGCCATCATAGGCACTTCTGATGATGTTTTAGATCTGAGGATAATTTGCTAGCTATTTGTGGCTACTTTCTGCTACTAATTTTTTTTATTTTTCTTGCTGTACAGCTCAATAAAATTAATCATTGAAAAACAAAAGCATAGTTATCATAGACCCATACAGAATAAAAGTGTACATATCAAGAACTATACAGCTGGAGAGATGGCTCAGCAGTTAAGAGCACTGACTATTCTTCGGAAGGTCCTGAGTTCAAATCCCAGCAACCACATAGTGGCTCACAACCATCCGTAATGAGATCTGATACCCTCCTGGGATGTCTGAGGACAGCTACAGTGTACTTACATATAATAAAGTAAATAAATAGAACTATAGTCCTCCATATTCATCCCCCCATTACTGTCACTAGCCACAAACCAAGAATCACTATCCTTCCCTCTAATACCACAACCCTGTTCATCACTGAATTTTATATGTGAAGCACATGGCACCCTTCTGAACCAAATTTGTGCCACCAACAATATCTGAGATCCATCTAAATATAACGAATAACCATGGATTTCTCAACCAGGCTACAGTCAGTCAGAATTTCAACGTTTCAAGGGTATGAACACCTGGCAGGAATGGTTTAGGAAGCACCCATCTATCAGCAAATGGAGTCATTTAACCATAGACCTTACACTTACCAGTGAGAATTCTGAGTTCTGCGGTAAGTTAGAAACCATGAAATCTGAACTGAAGCTATAGTTTCCAAAGTGGATGTATCCATTAGAAATTAACTTTCACATTCCATAGTCACTTCAATTTAAGTAAAGTTTAAATTAGACTTACTTATTTTTATTTCTCATAGGAGTTTTTTGCCTGCATGTGTCTGCTACCACATGTGAAACTCGTGCCTGTAGATATCAGAAGGTATAAGTTCCTCTGGAACTAGAGTTACAGATAGTTGGGAGCTGAGTTGTGGTCCTCCAGGAGAGCAACTAATTGTCATAACAGCCCAGTGTTTTTAATTATTATCAATTGCATTATTTATTTATTTACATTGTGTGTGCATGTCCAAGTATATATGCTATAACATGCAAAAGACAATGTGGTGAACATGGAACAAAAGAGAACAACTTGTGGAACTTGGTACTTTCCTTTCTCCATGTGGGTCCTGGGATAGAACTCAGGGTTGCAGAGTTGGCAGCAAATGCCTTAATCCACTGATCCATCTCACTGACTAGCTGGGATCAGTTCCTAAAGTGAGGAAGTCTATACATGAACAGTAGAAAAATAGGACACAAGTACACAAATTAAAAACTGTTGTCCTGTGTTGGTTTTAATGTCAACTTGATACAATCTAAAATCACATAGAAAGGGAGTCTCAATGACGAGTTCTATAAATGGGGAGACCTGTGGGCATGTCTATGGACTATTTCTTAAGTTAACTGAGAAGGTAAGTCTTGCCCACTGTGGCAAGAAACAGGAACCTGACCTACATATGAATGGGGAAAGTCAGGTGAACACTAGCATGTGTGCATCAATCCTCTGCTCTTTGCTCTTGACAGCCATGCATGTGATGGGGCTATGTTTTCATTTTTCTGCTCCCCTGGCTTCCCACAGCAATAGCCTAAAAGCTGAAAATTTGAATCCAATAAAAGATTTATTTGTTTCTATTATTGCTTAGTTCAGAGCATTTTTGTCATAGCAAGTTGTATGAAAATTAAGATGTCTCCTTTGAGGGGAGTCAGTGAGCTAGGAGAACACAAAGACTTACACAAGTTTTTCTATGTTGCACTCTGCCTGGTTCAAGACATCACACAACAGTTTCACCTCACTGTGAGTCAGAAATGAGCAGCCAAGGTCCAAATATTGCAAACTGCAGTTCTGAATCAATTCAAAGAATGCGTGGTTATCACCAAAGAAGTGCACATTATTTGCCCTGCAGAACAAGGAAATGTATCCATCAATTTCCATCCAGCCCAAGCTCCTGTCTTTGGAAAGATCCTCTATCCCATACTGACCACATAACTCTAATTTTGTACCCCAGTTCCAGCTCACTGGTTCTCGAGCTGGGTAATTTTTCTCTTCCATGTAGAATTCTGAGAAACATATTGAGGCAATGTTGGCTGTCACATGAGGAAGCTACTGGCATCTAGAAAGCAGAACCCTGCACATGCTCTCAACATCCTAAAATTCATGGGCCAGCCCTCAATGAAGAATGGTCAGAAATAGACATTACAGGTGTCAAGACAGTAAGATTCCACTTTAGACTACATAAACCTTCATTTATGCAGTTAGCTGAGAGATGTTGGGAAGGCTAGTCCGTTATTTCAGTGATATGACTAAATCTAAGTCTACTTTTAACTTACACAAGTTTGTTAAGGGTGAAGCTGGGGTATTTCAGATATTCATACAAGATTCGAATGGCTGGCTCATTGAAACTAGTGTCTTTTATTTGGAGTACCTGGATGTCTTTACTCCTTACAAATACAGAGCACATATCATTCCAACAGATGATTAGTTTTTTCCTGTTACAGAAGAGAAAGGAATTGTTAGAAGTTAATTCAAGGGGGTGGAGAGATGGCTCAGTGGTTAAGACCATTTACTATTCTTGAAGAAGACCTGAGGCCAGTTTCCAGCACCAATGTGGTGGTTCACAACCATCTGGAACACCAATTCCTAGGTTATCTGACACCTCTTCCACCCACCATGGGCATGCATACCATGTACATGCACACATGTAGGCAAAAACATTCATACCCACAAAATATTAATAAACAGATGATAAAATGTGCCAGAGCCTTCAAAATCTACTCTTTTACAAAAAGTTAAGTCAAGCCATTCACAGCACATAAATGTAGCAAACTGAATCCCAAACTGGGTAAGGGTAGTGACCTAAGGTCATTTCCTATTTCCAGTTCTTAGTTAGACATATGGCAAGGTCTGTGGGATTCTAGATGTTACAGCTTGAATGTAGAGATGCAGTTAATGTCTACTTGGAAAAGGACAGAGGATTCTGAGAATCCTATGCACTGGGGACCATGCTTGTCTGGGGCTTTCACCTACCCTCCCAACTTCCACAACAGCATAAGACAACCTAGATATAAGACAACCTAGACATCTTGGCAGTGTTGAAGTTGAAAAATCCTGTCTTACAAATAACCTTGGTAGTTTTAGAACGAAAAAATGAGGCAGGGTTCTGGAGCTACTGAGTCAAAACCTAGAGCAAAGATCTGGCTCAAGCTTCAGATGCCACTACTTACTCAGTACGTATCTTGGATGATATATGTGGCTTCTCTGTCTACTTTCCTCAACTCTAACAGGATAATCAAATTTGCCTTGTAACATTTCTTACTGTGTGTGTGCTACATTATGTGTGTGCAGGTCAAAGGAGAACTTGTAAGAATCATTTTTCCTACCTTGCAGTCTAAGCCATTGAACATAGGTCATCATTCTTGAGGACATGAACCTTTTGTCTGCTAAGCCATCTTGGCAGTGTGCCTTACATGTTTCTGAATACGAGTCAATTTAGAACTTTTTTTGTGTGTATATAGTTGTGAGTGCATGTGAATATGTGTGCATGTATGTGCTTGCGTATGAAAACCATGTCTCTTGCCTCCTTAGTGCTGGTTTGTTTTTGGTTTTGTTGTTGTTGTTTTTATGTGGATCCAGCGGATGAAACTGAAGTCCTCTTGCTTCTGCAGCAACTGAGCTATCACCATATTCCCCTTAACACTTCACCTTTATGAATTAGTTTGCAGCTAAGGGATCAAGAAAGAGTCTGAGTATGATGTTTGTATCTCAGAAGGGCAGAAAACACACATGACATAAACCGTCACACTCCATCCCCACAGTATGGTGGGTTAATATCATTGTTATCTTGATAATAAGGCCACTATAACTAAGAAAAGGAAAGTCTCAAGGATAAATTCCAGGGTTCCTAAACAGTCAACTTTACTTATTCTAATGATGCAGAAAGATCAGAAGTTTAAGGCAGCCTTGATTACAGAATGAATGGAAGGCTAAACTGTGCCTCTAGACATGAGCTGGGGTTGTAGTTCCTAGTAAAGTGTGAGCCTGGTATATATGATGCCCTAGATTCTATTCTCAGGATTGAAAAAAAATTCATCAAGAGATCCAAATTTTTATACACATATACTTTTGTTGTTTGATTTTTTTTTGAGACAGAATGTCGCTCTTTAGACCAGACTGACCTGAAACCCACTTTTTCTATAGCCCAGAATAGTTTAAAATTCTCAGAAAATCTCTTGTCTCAGATTCCTGAGTGCTATGGTTACAAGCATGAAAAGCTCCCACCTGGCTCAGTTTGATTCCTTAGATACACTTATGTATTTTAGGCCTGCCCTGTACTTGCTATATAAACAAAGATGACCCTGAATTTCTGATCTGCCTCCATTAGCTACATGTACCACTACACTCTGGTTTTATATGATGCTAGGGAACAAATCCAGGATGTGTGCAATATAGCAGGCAGTACTCTGTGAACTGAGCTACTTTCTGGGTCCCTGTCTATATGAACTGATGTATCACGGCTAATCCATAAATATGCAGAACTAATACCTAACAAAAAATAGCTAGGCAAGAAAGCACATGCCTTTAATTCATGTACTCTGGAGATAGGAAGATGGATATCTGAATTCCAGGCTTGCCACAACAACATAGTGAGATCCTGTCTCAAAACAAATAACAAAATAAATATTAATAATATCAAATAACATGTCTGTAAAAGAGACAGTCTGAGGCTCAAGATGGCATCTATCAGGATGGAGACAATTTGGTGGTTAATTTAAGAGTGCTTATGTTTCTTCTGATATTAAGAATTTGGATCCCAGAACACACATCTGGCATTTAACTATATAGCTCCAGGGTGTCTGATGATATCTTCTAGCCACTGAGGCCATCTCTACATGTGTGCATACTAACATACAACCACAAACACACAAAATAAAAATGAATCTTAAAAAAATAGAAACTGCTGTCAAAACAGGTGAATTTCTTGTTTTTCCCTTAAAAGTTCTATTTTGTTTTTAAAAAAAATTTTAAACCATTTAATTGAAATAGAATTACATCACTTTCCCCCTTCTATCCCTATTCTGTACCTCCAACAATCGAATTGACAGCTTTTTTATTGTTTACACACACACACACACACTCACATATACACAAAACCTGTTGAGTCTGGTTTTGTTGTTTGTGTGTAAGTAGGTTCTAGGCTGACCACTCCCCATTGGACAACCAGTATGGGTGAGTTTTGAATCTGTCCCTGTATAGTTATGCTTTATATAAACAGATTTGGAAAATTGGACTGAAAAGAAAGATAGTGAATGGACTCACATACATCTCTGGTTTCCTTTTTCATTCAGGACATTTTGGGTTGAAAAGGATAGTTTCTTCAGTGTAGAACAGTGTTTCAAGCAATAGGCAGCAAGAATTAAATCAGAATAATTCTTAGCCACAAAGTTAATCTGTTGCATACAATTCATTACTTTCACTAGGAAGGCTTCATCTTCTATCTCAGACAGACAGCAAAACAATTTCATGCCATCTATTTGTTCTTGAAGCTCTGCATTGCCACTTATGGTTTCCAGACACTGATATAACTTATGCTGTATTTTCTGAGATAACCTGCGGCCAAAAAACACCACAAGCTTTTCTTGTTCTGATTTCTGTAAAAGACCAAAGATGAAACAGCCCAAAAATATCCATTGTGTTTTTACTTTCTTTAAAAACATAAACAAGACAGTCTCTATACTTTTAACATCCTGGCTAGGGTGGTCCACATGGCTCTTTAGCAGATAAAAGATGGCAGCACAGACCTCCTGAACAGATGGGTGGAGGAATATGTAATAATTTTCAAATTCTCTGATCTTTCCAAGCATTCCAATGTCCAAAAGTGTGGGGATGTCAGAGTCCAAGATCCCATTTCTCCTGAGAGCCTCCTCACCAAACACAAATGTGTCAGTCCACATGCCCTCAGCAGCTAGAGAACATAAGCCCTGCAGCTGGTCTTGGCTTTTCTTACTTGGATATTGGGCACTTTGGGGAATGAACAAATTCAAGATGTGAGTGGTATACAGGGAAGTGATATGTCGGCAGACAGAGACTGGGTCTCCTCCCTTCTCTATCTCCTCTTTTAGACAAGTAGCCACCATCCAGCAGAGCAGAGGGACCTGACATATAGTGAACAGCTGCTCGTTTTCTCTCACCAAACTGAAGGCCTCTTGGGCTCTGATCTTATCTTGGAACAATCTGTGGAAATATATCTTAATACTTCTCTCATCGAATGCAGTTGCTGTTTTCACATCTGTGCACAGAATCCTGTCCTCCATTTTCTCAAAAGTCTCTGGGGTAGTGGAGAGGAGGAAAGAGGATTCAGGGAGCATCTTCCTCGTGAGCAAACTGCTCAGCAGTATACTCACTGGCTGCTTCTCCATGCAGTTGTCACACAGCTCTGATTCCTGTTTGGTTAAATCACATTCCATCCCTTCCAAGCTGTCAATGATAAATAAGAGTTTCTCAGGTTGGGATAGGATCTCCTCTATAGGAGCCGAGGGGCTGGGCCACTCTCTGGAGATAAGTTCAGCAAGGCTGGCTGTCTTCAACTGCTTCACATCTCGACAGCAGAAGTAGAAAGTGTAGGAGAATTTGTTTTGAAACACCAGGCCTTTTGACCAGGCCAGCATTAAATTTTTCAACATCATTGTCTTGCCAATTCCAGCCATGCCTTGCAGAAACACCATGTGTGGCTTCTTTTCAGTTCCCTTTGATATGAGAAGGTTCTCAAAAGTGTCACAGTCATTCTGAATGAAAATCTCTTTAATGAAATCTTGAATACGGACGTTAAATTTTTTGGAGCAATCATGGGTCAGCTTTTTCTTCAGATGATCTCGATATAACTTTGGGTTTCCTGAGTCAGTGAGTCCAAGAGGGGAAGAATCTACAACATCTCAAAGTTAAGTTAAACATTCACCTATATATTGTCTTATTTCAGTAGTTTAACTCTCAGAATGTACCTTTAATATTTTTTTATTTTTAATTACATGATAGAGGGTGCCTATGGAAGTCAGAGGTGTTAAATAAACCCAGAGCATGTGTGTGCATGTGTATACACAAAAAATAAATGCAAGAAAAGTCAAAAGAAGTCAACAGGTTGATTTTCTTACTGAAGAGCAAGAGCAGAACGTGGAATAAAGAGCCTAAGGATAATTGGAAACAAAATCCAGCCTATATAAAAAAGATTTTAAAAAAAGAAATATACACAAGACATATTAAGATCTAACACATGAGGATCAAGAGATGGCTCAGTGGTGAAAAGCACCCAGAAGACCTGGGTTTAGTTCCAAGCATCCCCATGGTAGCATCCACCGTCTGTAGGTCCAGTACCAGAAGAGGTCTTCTTCTGGCCTACAAGGGCATGGAGCACATACATGCATGCTGGAATGCTCAAATACACATAATATAGCTTCCAACTCTTCTCATATATTTGATCATGAATTAAAGATTTAATATGTGCAACTAGAATCCCAGAAGAAGGTGGCATAGAAAGAACATCACAGAGACAATCTTTAAACAAATATAGACTGAAGAGTAAAGAATATTTTCTAACCACAAATCTAAGATTATCAATGAATCCCAAGCAGAATGAGCTTAGGAAAAAAAATGAAACAAGAAAATGTACATCTAGGCTTATCATAGTATGACAGTGGAATGTCAAAGACAAAGAAGTGAATTAAACCTTAAAGCATTCATGGTATCTTATACCAGGATAAATAAAAGTGTGACTTTTAAGATCATAGTGTTTAATGAAATATGGCTTTTCTGTTATAAGCTTTTGCTTGTTAAAGCAACAGCAAAGACTGAGAAATTTTACTTCATACTGTATTACATAGCTGTTTGAAATACATACATGATATGTATGTGGGAGAATAAGTGGGGGAGGAGTACAGTATACATGCATGTGAAGACCAGAGGTTTGCATTGAGTGTCTTCTTCAGCTGCTCTCTGCTTTTAAAAAGTGAGTTATTAATTTTTTTAAATTTTGGTGAATATGTGCTTTTGTCTACATGCATGTATGTACATCAGATGTGTATACTACCCTCAGAGGATAGAAGAAGGCATGGATACCCTGTAACTGTAGTTAC
>NC_000075.6:124338212-124347536 GCF_000001635.26 Mus musculus | reverse complement strand
TGTTATTCAAGCATTTGTGGTCTTTTACTAGAGTGTGGCAAGGGACCTCCGGAAGAGCAGTCAGTGCTCTTAACTGCTGAGTCAACTCTCCAGGCCAGCTGTCATCTTTCTAAGTCAAGACACATGAGAGGTAAGAGACGACCCAGCAGTTAAGCTCACATACTGCCCTTGCAGGACATAAGTTCAGTTCCAAATAACCCATGACAGACAGCTCATAACTGCCCAAAAATTGAGCTCCGAGTGATCTGAGGTCCACTGGTGGCCTTTGCAAGTACCTATGCTCATGTATACACACACACACACACACACGCGCGCGCGCGCGCGTGTGTGTGTGTGTGTGCATTAACATTTGAGACTAGAAGTCAGTAGACTTGAAAAATGACTGTTATTCTTTAATGCAAAACACAAAACAGCAGAAATTTCCATCATCTGAGTATCCAGTCTATGCCCCTCTGCTGAAGGCTTCTCATGCATAGCCAAATAAAATTTCCCCAAAAACTTTTTGGATAACATTATTGCCTGGTCCTACACTTTAACTCCAGTAATCCAACAAAAGCCAAAACTCTTATTAAGAGATTCTAAAACATTATTTAAAGATACTTAACATTTTATTGAGTGTTAAGAAACTTGTGTAGGGAAAGAAGTCATTATAATGTAGTCATTTTCGCATGAATATCTTTGAATGACCTCTCTGAAACTGTAGTGCAAACAAAAAGCCATATCTCTCTTGCAAAACACATCTGAATAAGGTATAAAGAAACCATATCTCATTGGACTGTTCACCCATGGTTCTTGCATCAGAATTTCCATCCTTGTTTTCTGCATCTGCTTCTACACTGCTTCTGATGGTCAAGAAGTGATTTTTTTTCATTTCTCAGAAAGCAAAATTGCCTGGAATTCATTATCAAAGTCAGTAATCCACAATCTAGAAAGATGGAGAAAAAATAAACAGCATTAATTCACTCTTCTTTTACAATTTAAAGGGTTGTGTGTGTGTGTGTGCGTGCCTGTGTGAGTTTATTATGTGTACCTTGTGTATGCAGGTGCCTGTAGAAGTCAGAAGTTGCCAGAGCCCCTGGAACCTGTGTTATAGCAGTTGTGAGCAGCCATATTAGATGCTGGGAACTGAAGCCGTGTCCTCTACAAAACAGCAAGTGCTTTTTTTTTTTTAATTAATTAATTAATTTATTTATTTATTATATGTAAGTACACTGTAGCTGTCTTCAGATGCACCAGAAGAGGGCATTAGATCTCATTACAGATGGTTGTGAGCCACCATGTGGTTGCTGGGATTTGAACTTCGGACCTTCGGAAGAGCAGTCGGGTGCTCTTACCCACTGAGCCATCTCACCAGCCCCCACAGCAAGTGCTTTTAACTGAAGACCCTCACCCTTTCCTTTTGTATTTCCTAAATTCTCATTTTTCCTCCATAATTTTTTCTAAGGCAAAGTTAAGGAGATGCTGATAATCCCTCTAAATGGAGTGACATATCCATGCTATGGTGTGCTGATACATGTTTAACATCCATACTCTTTCATAAAACTGATCTGGACTGGGGACTGGAAAGATTGCTCAGTGGTTAAGAGCACTGGCTATACTTATAGAGGACCCAGGTTTCATTTCACACTGGAGCTTACAACCATCTGTGTCTCCAGTTCCAAGGCATCTCATACCATCTTCTGGCCTCTAAGCCAGAATATACATGGAAGCAAATTACTCATACACATAAAAATTTTGAAATTTAAGGAAAAAATTAATTTGTTGCTTTGCCTGTGTGTGTATGTAGGTATGCATGTATGTGCATGGGGGGAGAGATATCAATATCAGGACTCTTCATTTATCTTCCAACTTATGTTTTTGAGACATTGTCTTTCAACAAACCTGCCATTCATGGGCTGGTTGGCCAATAATATTAACAGAACCTCCTCCTCCCTGGCCCTAAGGTTATAGACATATGAGACCACAATCAGTATTTTTTAGGTGAATGCTGAAGATCTGAACTCAGGTCCTTTTACTTTTGCTGCAAGAGCATTACTTACTCAGTCTCTTCACTGTTTTTGCTTTGGCCATCCTATGCTATGAATTCTACACCCCAACTGTCTGACTGTGGTCGATTCAGTTTGATATCAACATCCAGAATGGTGGAAAGATTCCAGTGATTCCATCTAAGCCTTAGGGTTTTGCATAGAAGACATAAATATGGATTGAGAATTTTTTTATTCAAGTCCCAAACAATAATTCTTTTCATAATAATCTGCTCTTAGCCCTTTGGCTAACTGTTCTCATGCGTGTACATCCACACACATACAATCACAGTCACAGACAACACACACACACACACACATACACACACACACACACACACACAATGCTTCCTATCAATGTTTTTGTTCTGTATTAACTCCTTTCTAATTATTGAAGTAAAATACCATGACTATCCAACATTCAGGAGAAAGGACCTATTTGCCTAAAACCCCCTACAGCTCCAGCGGGGTAAGAGTCTATCACCATGGTGGCAGAGAAGAGTGACAGGAGAAGCAAGAAGCTGAATCACATCTTGTAACATAAGCATGATGTGGAGAAAACTCTCCTGGAATGGTATGAAGCTTTGCAACCTCAAAACCTGTCCCAGTGACATGCTTTCACCAGCAAGGTCACACCTCCAAAACCTATCCAAATAGCAATATCTACTACAGATCAAATATTCGAACACCTGAAAGTATGGGAGGTGTTTTTATTCAAACCATCACATTATGTATATTTCTGTTTAAAGTAACTTTGTCCTCTAGGAATAAACCATGTTTCTAGTGCATATATTAATTGTAGTATATGTCTTTCTGAGACTTTACATGGTAGAGTGAGAGGATACCATAGAAACTTACTTGGTTTCATAATATCACATTATATGACACCTGTAATTTTTTAATTTCTCATGTCAAATAATGACTCTTGCTTTGCAGATCAAATCTGAGGAACTGATAGCTTGCCCAGGGTGCAGAGTAAACATGACTGAATTGGAAACAAATGCAAAGCTGGAAGGCTCAGAAAATTCCATATACCCTCTCAAACTCCAACCAACACAAAGTAAGAAAGAAATCTTGCAGGCAACTCAACATTTCCAGAGGGGAAGAGAATTTGCAAGAGTAAATCTTAAGGAAGTGAGCTTGTGTTTTCTTCCAGGAGAGACAACTAGAGTTATAAATATTATAATCCAACATCTGCTAGATATATTCAACCTGCAACTCATGGGCCACATGCAGAAGATTGCAGCTGTGAAAAGGTCTAGCACAAAAGGCTAAGTTTACTCAGAACAATAAGTTTTGTTTTTCCGTAAGCCAACTACACAGTTTTTGAGTTTGAAGTGTGTGCGCCATGTTGGAATGTCAACAGTATGGACAGTCTGATAAGGTTTCACTTTCCTAGAAATGAGTGGCTTAAGAACTACTTAACACAATGCTGATCTTGAGAGCCAGGGGAGATGGTTTTCCCAATGAAGTGTTTGCTACACAAGCATGAGGACCAGAGGCTAATTCCTAACACCCACATAAAAAAACTGGAAATAGTGGCATATAACTGTGGTCTAAGAGCCAATGAAGCAGAGACTGACACATTCCTGTCACTTGATGGCTAACAAGCCTTACAGACAGGATCCAGTGAGAGAACCCATCTAAAAAATAACTGAAGTAGATGGCATCTGATTATGAATAGCCATTAGAGGTTGTCCTCTGGTTTCCACACTTGTATACATAATCCATAGACACATGTGAACCTGAACTCACAGACTTTCACAAAAATTACCTTGATCTCATATAGATTTGAAGACCATGGGGGTGGGGGAATGAACCACCGAGATAAATGCTGAAGAATTTTTAAAATAATTTACATAGTGTATATTATACTTATATAGTATCTTATGCTTATATAAAGTCATCTGAATCACATGTATATGACAAATGAATAATGTAAAACTCTATCTACAAGCAGACCACCCTAGTTCCCTTAGCCTATTTTAAATGTTCTCAGAGCATTCACAATAAGCTACAGGTGGACAAAAATCAGATCACCTAACAAAGACCATTTTATATGAAAATGTTAAAATGTTAATATGTCATCTCATATAATTGATGAGTACTGTGTTGGAAGAAAAAAGTGAATGACTGGGTATGCCTTATTGTAGATCATAAAGATATTATAAATCTAAACAATCTTAAGTCAGGATGATCTGCATAAACAAAGTTATATTTAAAAGTATATTTATCTATTATCTTTATAATAGTACTAAATATTGGGCACTCACCAGTCAGAGCAAGGAAAGGCTTTATACTTAATCTAATACTCATGTAACATACACCCTCAGGCAGTGATAAATGTTACTTGAATTTATTTTTAATTTACATTTTAATAATTTTTTATGGCATTCCCTCTCCAGACACCAATTAACTTTCCATAGTCTTTGAGTGAGAGGTGGAGTTTCTTGATAAGATAATGTTTACTGGTGTAGCAGTTCCAGAATTATTACAGCTGCAACTAAACACCTTATTATTGAGCTATTTGCATTTACTGTGTGTAAACAGGCAGAAGTCAGAGGCCAAACTCAGGTATCATTCTTGATTTCTGAGATGAGGTCTCTTTTTGGTTCTAAAACTCACCATTATGCCTAGACAGGATGCCCAGTGAACATTAAGATCCTCTTGTATTTACCTCTCCAGTACTGGATTACAATAGGAAATTCCATGCTTAGGTTTTAAATGTAGTTTCTGGGGATGCAACTCTCATCCTTATGCTTGTGTAACAAGCACTCTACGGACCGAGACATCTCCCCAGCTACTATTTCTATCTTCAATGCTTATATTATTAGCTGCACATTTCAGATTTCAGTTCATCCCTTCTTATCCCTAAGGACTCATCAAGGAGAAGAGAGGCCAGCTCACCCAAGTGCATGAAAGGAAGGAATACTTTCACTGTTTCAGAACCTCGGAAAGAAAATCATCCTACTGACTTCTAAGGCATTCCCCATTAGGTTGATCATCTGCAAGGTCTCACACTGCATAAAAGCATAACGAAGGTCCTCATTACTGGCACCAGTTATCTCACAGGCTTCCAATCTATAACAAAAAGGAACAGTTCTATGTCAGGGTGAGAAGATTATATGTGGGAGGTGCCTTAGTTAGATTATGCTCACTCCATAGCCTCTGTGGACAGTCTCTCAAAAGCCAAGTGTTCACAACAATAAATTTTCCCTTCATTGGCAGATGTGATCACAATAGTTTATTCTCAGTATTTGTGTCTGTGGTGAACTAATAGTTCCTCTAATAGTCTGTTGTTCCAGCCCTTGAATATGGGATAAAATTGGCCCTTACACTGGGTAATACAGTGAAACAAGGGTTGGGAAGTTCTAAGTCTACACCTCAAGCACCTTGAAACCTTTTGATTTGAAACACTGAGATTTATTCTGCCATGAACTAAACTACAATCAATCAAAATTCATGTGTTGAAGTTCTAATCCCTAGTGTCTTGTGGGACTGAGTTTTGAGATAGTCTTTATAGAAGTAACTAAGTTAAAATGAGAACTATCGAGTGGGATCTAATCTTGTATAACTGTGAAGATATAGGGACAAGATAATCATTTTCACATCATTGGAAAAGTCTGGAATATACTCCTTGTATTGTTCCTCTAAAGGAACCTTCCCTGTTGATGCATAATCTCACTTCCAGCCTCTGAAATTGTGTTTGTCAATAAATCTGCACTATATGGTCCACTCATTCTATTTTTTTTTTCATGACAGCCAAAGCAGTTGTCATATCCCTTAGTCCAAATATGTCAATGAGATGTGGTCTCATCACTCCTGTTATCTCCAGTGGACATCCATACATGCATGCAACCAACAAGCTATGCATGCATCCAGTATCCATATATGTTCCCATCCTAGTAAGAGCTATCTATCTATGCAGGCTTCCATCCATGAAGACAAGTGTACATCTATACTTGCAACCATCAATCATTCACCTACCACTGGTAATTGCTATATATTCCCCTTAGAATTTTATTTTTATTTTATGTGCATTGGTCTTTTGCCTGCATGTATGTCTGTATAAAGGTAGTGGGCCCCCTGAAACTATAGTCACAGACAGTTGTGAACTGCCATGTGAGTGCAAGGAATTGAACCCGGGTCCTCTGAAAGAGCAGCCAATGTTCTGAACTACTGAGCCATTTCTCCTTACCCCTGTGGAGTTTTAATTTACTTTTCTGTACATTAATCACCCTTTTTTTGGCCATCCTCAAAGACACACCCACCGTAGATCCTCTAAGTGGCAGTTGGGATGTTTTATAGCCTTACACAGCAGCATCAAACCAGCGTCTTTTAGCTTATTGTTTGAAATGTGTAAGCACTTCAGGTTCTGGTTGTTCCTCAGGACTTTAGCCAGGTCCTGGCAGCCCCTTGCGGTGATTTGACAATTGTTCAAACTTCAAGAGAAAAATCATAATACAGTGGTTACTCTCTGATCTGAAGAGGAAGCATTTCAGAAAGCTCAATGATGCCTTAAAAGTGTAGACAGCACTCAGTTACTCAGAAAACATTATCTTCTCACTGAGCCAGAGACAACAAAAACTGAGTATATGAAGCATACTCAGATATTATAATGGCATATAATATCAACTATAACTATACTACACTGAAATAGAAGTTAAAACAGGGAGCTGGAAAGGTGGCTTAGAGTTTAAAAGTACACTTTTCTTGCAGAAAACACAGGTTTAAAAAAAATAAAAAAAGAAAACACAGGTTTGGTTTCCAGAAGCCATGTCAGACAGCTCACAAGCATTTGTAACTCTAGTCCCAAGGGATCCAATTCCCTCTTGAAGCTTCCTTGGGCACTTGAACACTCAAATACTCAGAAGGACACACACATTGGGTGAAGCAAAAAAAAATCATTTCAAAAGTTAAAGTAATATTATGTTAAATAATACCTTTAAGCAATAATTGAATATAGGTAACTCATACAAAAATGGACTCTGGCATTATGGGTAACCCAAAACATGTATAAGACAGGGGTAGGAGTGACTACTATACAGTTTTACATCGAGGGAAGAAAGAAGACACTGTATCTCTTTCTAGCCAAATTTGGCCAAACTAACTGAACAAGTAAAGCACAAAAAGCAGTCCATTTTGTGTTGGCCAACTATTCCTGAGTATGAGGCCTATCATAGACCATGGATGATATACTAAGTTTCATTCCATTGAAGAAAACTGATTTTCTGCTCTCCCAACAAATTTTTAAATGCATATTTAGGATTTTGAGAATAATCAAGTGGTTTATACTTTTAAACTACTTTTTCTTCTTTCTTTATGGTGCTAGGGAATCATAGATACATCTAATGTTTTTAATATGTACCCCACATGGCATCTTAACAGGCTTTAGAAGGCCATTATAAGAGAGAAAAGCATACTATACTTGTGTTTTCATTTTGTTCCTTATCTTCTTTTTAGAGAGGGCAAAAATGTTGTGACTCTCAGATTTCACAACAGATTAGGTAACAGTGTCCTCCCAAGTAGCTCACATCTGGATTTGTCACCAAAAGCCACTTAATCCTGGAATACTAATCCACTTGGCATGATTAAAACAACAACCACATTAAATTACCCCAAAATCTCTCAATTTTATTATTTGAAGCCAACAGTTCTGCAATTTCTCTTCCTGTAACTCTTACACTGCAGTTTTCTTTCAAAGTAGAATTTTCATGCACACTAATTAATTCACATGTGCATTTTAAAGTCCCTTCTTCCATGTCTTACTCTTTCTTTGGACTTGAAATATCTTCTACAGGCTACTGTGTTTAAACACTTATTCCAAAGATGGAACCACTGTTTTGGGAAATTGTGGGATTTCTGGAATATTGTGGTTCAACAGGTAGATGTGAGCCATTGAGTGTGGACTTATCAATTTTATCCTAGACCCTGATTTTGGTTCCACACTCTGCTTCTTAATCCACAAAGATGAGAAAAATTTTATACATACTTCTACCACCATGAGCCCAATTTACCATAATTTTTCTCTAACAGTAGAGATTAGACCATTCTATAACATGGCCTACAATGAACACTGCATCCCTTAATTTGATTACAAAAAAAAATCACTATTTATATTCTAGCACCTACTCCAAACATCACCACCCCTTGTGCTTAGATCATATTTCCTTTCTTTCTCACAGTTCTTTGTGTCTATATTCTGATTGACTGCCCACCACATACCAAAACCATGACACAAAGGTCAAAGTACACATCTGTCCTAAGGAAAGGGCCTTCAGGAATGAGAGGTGAGTGACTCTACCCTGTAAATTCTCAAGATTCCTAAACAGGGCCTCTGAGAACAAGCTCAAAGAAACCTACTATAGTGACTTCAGGGCACAGTATGGGAGAGTCAGAGCCCTACAGAGAATCTTCAGTCCTTTATCCTTCAGGTCATTGGAGCTGATGTCTAGATGGCTCAGAGTTTTGTTCTGCCTAAGAACTTCAGAAAGGTAGTCCCAACATTGCTCACTGAGGGAACAGTTGGCCAACCTGTAGGGGGGAAGGAAAGGCATGTAGAGGGGGAAAAACATAACATTTCCACAACTTTACACACTATAACAGTAATAATATATTCAAGCAAGAGGAGAAACGTCTGGTTTCTCCAAAAAAAAATCCCTTTGCTTCTTTTGATTCTGTTAGAACAAGTATTGAAACTGGGTAAATTATTGAAAGTGCTTATGTTCAGAAGCCCTTACCTGAAGCTAACCTAAATTCTTTATATTAATAGTACCTCAATCACTGTCTCTAATGACACTTTTTAAAGCTACATGGTTATTGTAATATGTAACCATATCAATATTATCATGTGTAATAAGCTGCACGAAAAGTATATTTTGAAAAACAACATGTATGTGGTTTAGTCTCAGTTTTATTGCTGTGGTAAAAATATCTTTAGAAAATCAATTTTTGGAGAGAAGCTCTAATTTACTTCACTATTCCAGATTGTACTCTCTCAATGTGTGAAGTCAAGAGGACAGAAACTTCAAACAGCTTGTCACATCATATCTAGAGTCAAGGGCACAGAGAATCCATACATGCATGCTTATGTTTTCCACACTTAATCCAGGACCCAAATTAATGGTGCTACCCACCATGGGCTTAGTCTTCACAGACCAACTAGCATAGTGAAGACAATCCTTCAGTGACATGCTCACTGGCCCACTTGATCTAGACACTCCTTTTTTGAGACTTACTTCTTAGGTGATACTTCCTTATGCCAGGTTGACAGCTAACACTAACCATCATAATATTAAAT
>NC_000075.6:124335230-124336743 GCF_000001635.26 Mus musculus | reverse complement strand
CCAGATCCAGCTTTCCCTTCTATACCACTATAAAGCAGTTTCTCAAAGACTGAAAATCTGCCACCTTAGAGAAAGTGACACAAGAGAGTGTTCTATGAGGGAGCTGAGACACACCACCCAGTTGCAGCTCCTTAATACAGAAAGTAACTCACTCAAAATAGCTCCAGAAGGTACCAGATACATTAGTGTCCCCTGCCACCACTGAGGAGTAACAGTAAAAACTATGCAGAATCCAGCCCCCGTCTCCCAACCCACAACCTTCAGAGACCATGCCAGCAGCTTGGAGGTAAACACCAGCAGAACTGCCTAGAAGAAACAGAGACCAGCTGGCTGTTTGGAAAGGACACTCCAACCTGTAGAGCTGCCTACAGACTGGGCAATGCAATCCAGGTTCCTAGCTTTGGGATATGAGCTCTCACCCATGCTGAGGTGGGCTTTGAGATGTAACAGGCTTTGCAACATTTCTGTTTCTCTAAGTAACCCCAATAAAACTCACTGGCTCACCCATGTTGGACTCAGGTGATACATTCTTTGTTGAGTCATTGGTCCCTATATGGGGTGAATAGAACTAGTTCATGTCTCTCTAGGACTGAGATCACGCAACACTTTGACACTAATCTGTGTCCAGTTTTTGAATAGCCTTAAGTACTATTTCTGCTGTTTCCCCATACTCTTGGATGTTTGTCCTTCCTCCTTACAAGTGGCCACACCTTTAAAGAAATTCCACTCTCTTGGGTGGTATTGGTTGCCAATAGATCCTTAGCTAGATAGAGGTGGGAATTCATGCCTCCCTCCCTTAATTTGGGATTTTCCTTGAGACAGGGTTTCATGTAGACTACACTAGCCTTAAACTCCTTATGTAGTCAAGGATAACCTGGAACTCCGAAGCTGTGTGCTCCTTTCTCATAACAGATGTGTGGCACCATACTGGATTACACGAACTTGTTTTTGTATATTTATTTTGTGTGCTCATTTGTGTGTGTGGTCAGAGGCCTACTTTTGGGAGGCAGTTTTCTCCTTCCACCAAGAGAATGACAGAGAAGGAACTGAGGTGATCCACCTTAGTGGCAAGTATACCTTCACCAGTCTCACAACCATCCATAATGAGATTGGACAATGAGCCCTTTTCTGGTGTGTCTGAAAACAGCTACAGTGTACTTACATATAACAAAGCTTTGACCTGGAGAGATGGCTCAGTGGTTAAAAACACTGATCTTCCAAAGGTCCTGAGTTCAAATCCCAGCAACCACATGGGTGTCTCACACCATCTGTAATGAGATCTGACTCCCTCTTCTGGAGTGTCTGAAGACAGCTACAGTGTACTTACATATAATAAATAAATAAATATTAGCTTGACCTTGTTTTTAAAAAAAAAGATGATAGCATTACTGAGGTCCTGAGAAAGGCTGGTATGGCTTGATTTTAGTCCTACTAGCAATCTAATTCAGACTTTTTCTCTTCTCCTTCTGGATGAAGGCATTTTAAAAGAACATTCTTATGTTTTTATTCTTTC
>NC_000075.6:124313132-124330753 GCF_000001635.26 Mus musculus | reverse complement strand
GAGAAGAGCCTTATGAATGTGCTCACTGTGGTAAAGTCTCTGTGTTTGGAAATCTGCATAGATGCATAACAGTTCAAACACCTGGTCAAAGTAAATGCCAGGAGTTGTTATAGTCAAGTTGTTTGGGTTAGAAAGTTATGGGTTAAGTTAATGTGCTTGGGATTACAGTTACTATTAGAAAGTTAATTGTTAGGGGGATAGGATTACAAAGGGTAGGGTTAGAATGGAAAAGGTTACATGGGATAAGGCTAGACAATTAGTGTTAGGTTGATAGAGTTAGAATGAGAAGGGTTACAGGGATAGGGTTAGGGGTTAGGTTAGGGTTAGATTTAGGGCTATGATGTTTCTTCATGTGCAGGGTTAGGCTGTGGTGGGTTATGTTTAAGGTTAGGATAGGGGCTAGGTTTATGACTAGTGTTATGGTTAGGGTTAAGGAAAGAAAGAAAAAGAATGCATGAATTTAAGGTAGAAAAATGGGAAGAAGTTGATTGAGGAAAGGAGGCTCATGAAAATGATATAAATATAGTATTCACATATAAAATTCTCAAAACAAATACAAAAAATTAAGGTGAAAGGTCTCAAACTGGAGGGTGGGAGAGCTATTACCACACATTAGTGACATTCAGAAACATTGTTAGGTCTTGCCTTAAATATATATTCTAATTAACCGGAATACTCTAAAATAAGATACATAGGTTTCTAGTTGTATATGACCTATCAAAAGTAAATCATGAAGATATATAAAAAAAATGAGCAGCTTTATAGAAAGCATTAAACGTGAAGCAGCAACTAAATATCTACCATTAAAAAAATTACCAGACCTTCAATGAAATACTAACACAAATGCTTCTCAAATTATTACTTTAAATAGCAAAGGAAAGGTACCTTACCAAACTCTTAAGTATTAGCCTGATACTAAAACCAGATTAAAACCAAATTTAAAAATTACTGACCAATCTCCAATATAAATGTATACATGTAAAATTTCTTTAAAAATACTTGCAAACTTGATTAATTTTTCAAAAAAAATCACTCACCATGAACAAACTGGTTTATTCCAGAGATGAAGTGCTGGTCCTATATGTCAATAAATTTTACAAATTTCCCAAATGATCTCTTGTTTTTGATAGACTAGAAATTATATGACATCTCGATAGACATGGAAGGCTTTTGACAAAACCAACATCAATCGTGTCAAACATCCCAAAGAAACTCAAAATATCAGAAACACATCTCACCATAGTAATATGGCAAGCCTATAGCTGACATATTAAATGGAGAAAAGGGTTCCCACTTTACTGACTCTTATTCAAGATGGTACTGAAAAAAAAAATCTTAGGTAGATCAATATAAAGCAAATAAAAGGAATATAATACGGAAAGGAAGAAGTCAAAGTATCTCTATTTACAGATAATATAATTCTATACAATTAAAGAAACTAAAAACTCCACCAGAAAACCTAAAGAATGAATAAATACTTTCAACAAAATGGCAGAATACAAAAGTAACATAAAAGTCAGTAGCGTTTTTTTTACTCCCAGTATCATTCCTTTTTTATGAGATATTTTTTTATTTACATTTCAACTGATACCTAACCCTTTCCTACTTTCCCCTCTGAAAACCCCCATCCCCTCCCTCCTCCCCCTGCTCACCAACCCACCCACTCCTGCTTCCTGGCCCTGGCATTCCCCTATACTAGGGCATAGAACCTTCACAGGACCAAGGTCCTCTCCTCCCATTGATGACCAACTAGGCCATCCTCTGCTACATATGCACTTAGACCCATGAGTCCCACCATGTGTTTTCTTTGGATGGTGGTTTAGTCCCAGGGAGCTCTGGGGGTACTGATTAGTTCATATTGTTTTTCCTCCAAGGAGGCTGCAAACCCCTTCAGCTCCTTGGGTACTTTCTCTAGCTCCTTCATTGGGGAGCCTGTGTTCCATCCAATGGATGGCTGTGAGCATCCACTTCTGTATTTGTCAGGCACTGGCAAGGCCTCTCAGGAGACAACAATATCCGGCTCCTGTCAGCCAGCCCTTGTTGGCATTCACAATAGTGTCTGGTTTTGGTGGTGGTTTATGGGATGAATCCCTAGGTGGGACAATCTCTGGATGGTCATCACTTCAGTTGTCTCTGTAACTCCTTCCATGGGTATTTGTTCCCCATTCTAAGAAGGATCAAATTATCCACACTTTGGTCTTCCTTCATAAGTTTCATGTTCTTTGTGAATTGTATCTTGGATATTCCGAGTTTCTGGGATAATATCCACTTATCAGTGAGTGCATATCATGTGTGTTCTTTTGTGATTGGGTTACCTCACTCAGGATGATATCCTCCAGATCCATCCATTTGTCTAAAAATTTCATAAATTCGGGAGTACCTGGGAAAGCCATCTTGGTTTCCGGATCCCACCGAGACTAGTCTGCTCATGTGAGAGTGTGGACTACAGAAGCTAATAGCTTCTGGGACAGGTGGAAGCCACAGAGCTTCTGAGGCAGACCCCATTTCAGGCTCCAGACATCCAGGCACCTTCCCTGCCAGAGGAGAGGTGTTCACCCCACCGGGGAGGGCACCTGGGGGAGCCATCTTGGTTCCCGGATCCCACCGAGACTAGTCTGCGCAGGAAAGGGTGTAGACTACAGAAGCTATCAGCTTCTGGGACAGGCCCTGTTTCTGGCCTTCATCTTCTGCCAGGAGGCAGGTCCAAACACCAGATATCTGTGCACCTTCACTACAAGAGGAGAGCTTGCCTGCAGAGAGTGCTCTAACCACTGAAACTCAGAAGAGAGCTAGTCTCCCAGGTCTGCTGATAGAGGCTAACAGAATCATGAGAGGAACAAGCTCTAACCAGAGACAACTATAACCAACTAACTCCAGAGATTACCAGATGGCAAAAGGTAAATGTAAGAATCTTACTAACAGAAACCAAAACCACCTTCACATCATCAGAACCCAGCACTGCCCACCTCCAGCCACTCCTGGGCACCCCAACACCACCCCGAAAAGGCTAGACCTGGATTTTAAAATGCTTTTAAATCTCATGATGATCTCAATCTCAAATCATCATCATCTCATGATGAAGGTAGAGAACATCAAGAAGGACTTTAGTAACTCAAAGAAATACAGGAAAACACTGCTAAAGAGTTACAAGTCCTTAAAGAAAAACAGGAAAACACAACCAAACAGGTAGAAGTCCTTAAGGCAAAACAGAAAAACACATACAAACAGGTAACAGAAATGAACAAAACAATACTAGACCTAAAAAGGGAAGTAGACACAATAAAGAAAACTAAAAAGTGAGGCAACACTGGAGATAGAAACCCTAGGAAAGAAATCTGGAACCATAGATGCGAGCATCAGCAACAGAATACAAGAGATAGAAGAGAGAATCTCAGAGGCAGAAGATTCCATAGAGAACATCAGCATAACAATCAAAGAAAATGCAAAAAGATCCTAACTCAAAACATTCAGGACATCCAGGACACAATGAGAGGACCAAACCTACTGATAATAGGATAGATGAGAATGAAGAATTTCAACTTAAAGGGCCAGCAAATATCTTCAACAAAATTATAAAATAAAACTTCCCAAACTTAAAGAAAGAGATGCCCATGAACATACAAGAAGCCTACAGAACTCCAAATAGACTGGACCAGAAAAGAAATTCCTCCCGACACATAATAATCAGAACAATAAATGCACTAAATAAAGATAGAATATTAAAAGCAGTAAGGGAAAAAGGTCACGTAACATATAAAGGCAGGCCTATCAGAATTACAACAGACTTTTCACCAGAGACTATGAAAGCCAGAAGATCCTGGATAGATAGTATATTCCTTCCCTGAGAGAACACAAATGCCAGCCCAGGCTACTATACCCATCCAAAGTTTCAATTACCATAAATGGAGAAACAAAAGTATTCCACAACAAAACCAAATTCACATATTATCTTTCCACGAATCCAGCCCTTCAAAGGATAATAATGAAAAAAGAAAAAAAAATACAACGATGGAAACCACGTCCTAGAAAAAGCAAGAAAGCAATCCTTAAACAAACCTAAAAGAAGACAGCCACAAGAACAGGATACCAACTCTAACAAAAAAAAAAAAAATAGGAAGCAACAATTAAATTTCCTTAATATCTCTTAATATCAATAGACTCAATTCCCCAATAAAAAGACAGACTAACAGACTGGTTACACAAACAGGATGCAACATTTTGCTGCTTACAGGAAACCCCTCTCGGGGAAAAAGACAGACAATACCTCAGAGTGAAAGACTGGAAAACAATTTTCCAAGCAAATGGTGTGAAAAAACAAGCTGGACTAGCCATTCTAATAGCGAATAAAATCGACTTCCGAACCCAAAGTTATCAAAAAAGACAAGGAGGGGCACTTCATACTCATCAAAGGTAAAATCCTCCAAAAGGAACTCTTAATTCTGAATATCTATGCTCCAAATGCAAGGGCAGCCACATTCATTAAAGACACTTCAGTAAAGCTCAAAGCACATATTGCACCTCACACAATAATAGTGGGAGACTTCAACACACCACTTTCATCAATGGACAGATCATGGAAACAGAAACAAAAAAGGAACACAGTGAAACTAACAGAAGTTATGAAACAAATGGATTTAACAGATATCTACAGAACATTTTATCCTAAAACAAAAGGATATGCCTTCTTCTCAGCACCTCATGGTACCTTTTCCAAAACTGACCATATAATTTGTCACAAAACAGGCCTCAACAGATACAAAAATATTGAAATTGTCCCATGCATCCTATCACATCACCATGGCCTAAGGCTGATCTTCAATAACAACATAAATAAGGGAAAGCCAACATTCACGTGGAAACTGAACAACACTCTTCTCAATGATACCTTGGGTCAAGGAAGGAATAAAGAAAGAAATTAAAGACTTTTTTAGAGTTTAATCAAAATGAAGCCACAACATACCCAAACCTATGGGACACAATGAAAGCATTTCTAAGAGGGAAACTCATAACTCTGAGTGCCTCCAAAAAGAAACTAGAAAGAGCACACACTAGCAGCTTGACAACACATCTAAAAGCTCTAGAAAAAAAGGAAGCAAATTCACCTAAAAGGAGTAGACAACAGGAAATAATCAAACTCAGGGGTGAAAACAACCAAGTGGAAACATGAAGAACTATTCAAAGAATCAACCAAACGAGGAGCTGGTTCTTTGAGAAAATCAGCAAGTTAGATAAACCCTTAGCCAGACTCACTAGAGGGCACAGGGACAGCATCCTAATTAACAAAATCAGAAATGAAAAGGGAGACATAACAACAGATCCTGAAGAAATCCAAAACACCATCAGATCCTTCTACAAAAAGCTATACTTAACAAAATGGAAAACCTGGATGAAATGGACAAATTTGTAGACGGATACCAGGTATCAAAGTTAAATCAGGATCAGGTTAATAATCTAAACAGTCCTATATCCCCTAAAGAAATGGAAGCAATCATTGATAGTCTCCCAACCAAAAAAAGCACAGGACCAGATAGGTTTAGTGCAGAGTTCTATCAGACCTTCAAAGAAGATGTAATTCATTCTATGAAGCCAAATGTACTGATACCTAAACCACAGAAAGATCCAACAAAGATAAAGAACTTCAGACCAATTTTCCTTATGAATATCGATGCAAAAATACTCAATAAAATTCTCGTTAACCGAATCCAAGAACACATCAAAACAATCATCCATCCTGACCAAGTAGGTTTCATTCCAGGGATGCAGGGACGGTTTAATATATGGAAATCCATCAACGTAATCCCCTATATAAACAAACTCAAAGACAAAAACCACATGATCATCTCGTTGAATGCAGAGAAAGCATTTGACAAAATTCAACACCCATTCATGATAAAAGTCTTGGAAAGATCAGGAATTCAAGGCCCACACCTAAACATGATGAAAGCAATCTACAGCAAACCAGTAGCCAACAACAAAGTAAATGGTGAGAAGCTGGAAACATTCCCACTAAAATCAGGGACAAGACAAGTCTGCCCACTTTCTCCCGACCTACACAATAGAGTACTTGTAAGTCCTAGCCAGAGAAATTCGACAACAAAAGGAGATCAAGGGGATACAAATAGGAAAGGAAGAAATCAAAATATACCTTTTTGCAGATGATATGATAGTATATATAAGTGACTCTAAAAATTCCACCAGAGAACTCCTAAACCTGATAAACAGCTTCAGTGAAGTAGCTGGATATAAAATTAACTCAAGTCATTGGCCTTTCTCTACACAAAGGATAAACAGGCTGAGAAAGAAATTTGGGAAACAACACCCTTTTCAATAGTCACAAATAATATAAAGTACCTTGGCGTGACTCTATCTAAGGAAGTGAAAGATCTGTATGATAAGAACTTCAAGTCTCTGAAGAAAGAAATTAAAGAAAATCTCAGAAGATGGAAAGATCTCCCATGCTCATGGATTGGCAGGATCAACATTGTAAAAATGGCTATCTTGCCAAAAGCAATCTACAGATTCAATGCAATCCCCATCAAAATTCCAACTCAATTCTTCAACGAATTAGAAAGGGCAATTGGCAGATTCAAGATTCATCTGGAATAACAAAAAACCTAGGATAGCAAAACCTCTTCTCAAAGATAAAAGAATCTCTGGTGGAATCACCAAGCCTGATCTAAAGCTGTACTACAGAGCAATTGTGATAAAAACTGCACGGTACTGGTATAACGACAGACAAGTAGACCAATGGAACAGAATTGAAGACCCAGAAATGAACCCATACACCTATGGTCACTTGATCTTTGACAAGGGAGCTAAAACCATCCAGTGGAAAAAAGACAACATTTTCAACAAATGGTGCTGGCACAACTGGCAGTTATCATGTAGAAGAATGCGAATTGATCTTTCCTATCCTTGTACTAAGATCAAATCTAAGTGGATCAAGGAACTCCACATAAAACCAGAGACAGTGAAACTTATAGAGGAGAAAGTGGGGAAAAGCCTCGAAGATATGGGCACAGGGGAAAAATTCCTAAATAGAATGGCAATGGCTTGTGCTGTAAGATCGAGAATTGACAAATGGGACCTCATAAAACTGCAAAGCTTCTGTAAGGCAAAAGACACCATCAATAAGCACAAAAAGGCCACCAACAAATTGGGAAAGGATCTTTACCTATCCTAAATCAGATACGGGACTAATATCCAATATATATAAAGAACTCAAGAAGGTGAACTCCAGAAAATCAATAACCCCATTAAAAAATGGGGCTCAGAGCTAAACGAAGAATCCTCACCTAAGGAGTACCGAATGGCAGAGAAGCACCTGAAAAAATGTTTCAGCATCCTTAATCATCAGGGAAATGCAAATCAAAACAACCCTGAGATTCCACCTCACACCAGTCAGAATGGCTAAGATCAAAAATTCAGGTGACAGTAGATGCTGGCAAGGATGTGGAGAAAGAGGAACACTCCTCCTTTTTTGGTTGGATTGCAAACTTGAACAACCTCTCTGGAAATCATTCTGGTGGTTCCTCAGAAAATTGGACATAGTACTACTGGAGCATCCCACAATACCTCTCTTGGGCATATATCCAGAAGATATTCTAACTGGTAAGAAGGACACATGTTCCACTATGTTCATCACAGCCTTATTTATAATAGCCAGAAGCTGGAAAGAACCCAGATGCCCCTCAACAGAGGAATGGATACAGAAAATGTGGTACATTTACACAATGGAATACTACTCTGCTATTAAAAAGAATGAATTTATGAAATTCCTAGGCAAATGGATGGATTTGGAGGGCATCATCCTGATTGAGGTAACCCAATCACAAAAGAACTCACATGATATGTACTCACTGATAAGTGGATATTAACCCCAGAATACCCAAGATACAAGATACAATTTACAAAACACATGAAACTCAAGAACAATGAAGACCAAAGTGTGGACACTTTGCCCCTTCTTAGAATTGGGAACAAAACTCCCATGGAAGTAGTTACAGAAACAAAGTTTGGAGCTGAGACGAACGGATGGACCATCTAGAGATTGCCATACCCGGGGTTCCATCCCATAATCAGCCTCCATACACTGACACCATTGCATACACTAGCAAGATTTTGCTGAAAGGACCCAGATATAGCTGTCTCTTGTGAGGCTATGCCGGGGCCTAGCAAACACAGAAGTAGATGTTCACAGTCAGCTATTGGATGGATCACAGGGCCCCCATTGGAGGAGCTAGAGAAAGTACCCAAGAAGCTAAAGAGATCTGCAACCCTATAGGTGGAACTACAATATGAACTAATCAGTACCCCACTGAGCTTGTGTCTCTAGCTGCATATGTATCAGAAGATGGCCTAGTCGGCCATCAGTGGAAATATAGGCCCATTGGTCTTGCAAACTTTATATGCCTCAGTACGGAGGAATGCCAGGGCCAAGAAGTGGGAGTGGGTGCGTAGGGGAGTAGGGGTGGGGAAGGTATGGGGGGCTTTTGGGGGTAGCATTGGAAATGTAAATGAAGAAAAAAACGAATTAAAAAAGAATTCATAAATTCATTGATTATAATACTTGCATAGTACTCCATTGTGTAAATGTACCACATTTTCTCTATCCATTCTTTTGTTGAGGGACATCTGTGTCCTTTCCAGCTTCTGGCTATTATGAATAAGGCTGCTTGTAACATAGTGGAGCATGTATCCTTATTACATGTTGGAGTATCTTCTTTGTATATGCCAAGGAGTGATATTACTGGACTACTATGTCCAATTTTCTGAGGAACTGCCAAAATGATTTCCAGAGTGGTTGTACCAGCTTGCAATCCCACCAACAATGGAGGAGTGTTCTTCTTTCTCCACATCCTCGCCAGCATCTGCTGTCACCTGAATTTTTGATCTTAGCCATTCTGACTGGAGTGAGGTGGAATCTCAGAGTTCTTTTGATTTGCATTTCCCTTATGATTAAGCATGTTGAACATTTTTTAGGTCCGTCTCAGCCATTCATTATTCTCAGTTGAGAATTCTTAATTTAGCTCTGTACCCTATATTTAATAGGATTATTTGGTTCTCAGGAGTCTAACTTCTTGAGTTCTTTGTATATATTGGATATTACCCCTCTATCAGATTTAAGATTGGTAAAAATCTTTTCCCAATCTGTTGGTGGCCTTTTTGTCTTATTGACAGTGTCTGTTGCCTTACAGAAGCTTTGCAATTTTATAAGGTCCCATTTGTTAATTCTTGACCTTATATTACAAACCATCAGTTTTGTGTTCAGGAATTTTTACCCTGTGCCCATATGTCTGAGGATCTTGCCAACTTCTCCTCTGTAAGTTTCAGTGTCTCTGGTTTTATGTGGAGTTCCTTGATCCACTTAAACTTGAGGTACAAGGAGAAAAGAATGGAACAATTTGCATTCCTCTACATGCTAACCACCGAATGATCCAGCATCATTTGTTGAAAATGCTGTCTTTTTTTCCACTGGATGGTTTTAGCTCATTTGTCAATGATCAAGTTGGTGTGTGGGTTCAATTTTGGGTCTTCAATTGTATTCTATTGATCTACCTGTTTCTCACTGTACCAGTACCATGCAGTTTTTATCAAAATTGCTCTTTACAGCTTTAGGTTAGGGATGGTGATTCCACCAGAGGTTCTTTTATTGTTGAGAATAGTTTTTGCTATCCTAGGATTTTTGTTATTCCAGATGAATTTGCAAATTGCCTTTTCTAACTCAGTGAAGAGTTTAGTTAAAATTTTGATGGGAATTACATTGAATCTGTAGATTGCTTTCTGTAAGATAGCCATTTTTACTATATTAATCCTGCCAATCCATGAGCATGGGAGATCTTTCCATCTTCTGAGATCTTCTATTTCTTTCTTCAGAGACTTAAAGTTCTTATCATGCAGATCTTTCACTTTTTTAGAGTCACACCAAGGTATTTCATATTATTTGTTACTATTGTGAAGGGTGTTGTTTCCCAAATTTCTTTCTCAGCCTTTTTATCCTTTGTGTAGAGAAAGGCCAATGACTTGTTTGAGTTAATTTTATATCCAGCTACTTCACTGAAGCTGTTTGTCAGGTTTAGGAGTTCTTTGGTGTAAATTTTGGGGTTACTTATGTATACTATCATATCATCTGAAAATAGTGATATTTTGACTTCTTCCTTTCCAATTTGTATCCTTTTGATCTCCTTTTGTTGTCGAATTTCTCTGGCTAGGACTTCAAGTACTATATTAAATAGGTATGGAGACAGTGGGCAGCCTTGTCTAGTCCCTGATTTTAGTGGGATTGCTTCAAGTTTCTCTCCATTTTGTTTGATGTTGGCTACTGGTTTGCTGTATATTGCTTTTATTATGTTTAGGTATGGACCTTGAATTCCTGATCTTTCCAAACCTTTTATCATGAATGGATGTTGGATTTTGGCATCATGTGGTTTTTTTTCTTTGACTTTGTTTATATAGTGGATTAACTTGATGGATTTCCGTATAT
This sequence comes from Mus musculus, assembly GCF_000001635.26. NCBI lineage: Eukaryota > Metazoa > Chordata > Mammalia > Rodentia > Muridae > Mus > Mus musculus. Next base: position 124,320,270 of record NC_000075.6, on the reverse strand, counting down.
TGAACCATCCTTGAATCCCTGGGATGAGGCCTACTTGATCATGATGGATGATCATTTCAATGTGTTCTTGGATTCGGTTGTGAGAATTTTATTGAGTATTTTTGCATTGATATTCATAAGGGAAATTGGCATGAAGTTCTCTATGTTGGGTCTTTGTGTGGTTTAGGTATCAGAGTAATTGTAGCTTCATAAAACAAATTTGGTGGAGTACCTTCTGTTTCTATTTTGTAGAATAGTTTGAGGAGTACTGGTATTAGGTCTTCTTTGAAGGTCTGATAAACCTCTGCACTAAACCCATCTCGTCTTGTGCTTTTTTTGGGGGGGGGTTGGGAGACTATTAATGACTATTTCTATTTCTTTAGGGGATATGAGACTGTTTAGATCATTAATCTTATCCTGATTTGACTTTGGTACCTGGTATCTGTCTAGAAAATTTGTCCATTTCATTCAGGCTTTCCAGTTTTGTTGAGTATAGGCATTTGTAGTAGGATCCGATGATTTTTTTTTTTTAATTTCCTCAGATTCTGTTGTTATGTCTCCCTTTTCATTTCTGATTTTGTTAATTAGGATACTGTCCCTGTGCTCTCTCATTATTCTGGCTAAGGGTTTAATCTATCTTGTTGATTTTCTCAAAGAACCAGCTCCTGGTTTTGTTGATTCTTTGTATAGTTCTTTTTGTTTCCACCTGGTGATTTCAGCCCTCAGTTTGATTATTTCCTGCCATCTATTCTTCTTGGGAGAATTTGCTACTTTTTTTCTAGAGCTTTTAGGTGTCCTGTTAAGCTGCTATGGTGTGCTCTTTCCAGTTTCTTTCTGGAGGCACCCAGAGTTATGAGCTTTCCTCTTAGAACTGTTTTAATTGGGTCCCATTAATTTGTGTATGTTGCGGCTTCATTTTCATTAAACACTAAAAAGTCTTTAATTTCTTTCTGTATTTCTTCCTTGACAAAGTTATCATTGAGTATAGTGTTGTTTGGCTTCCATGGGTATGCAGGCTTTCTATTATTTATGTTGTTAACTGAAGATCAGCCTTAGTCTGTGGTAATCTGATAAGACACATGGAATTATTTCAATATTTTTATATCTGTTGAGGCCTGTTTTGTGACCAACAATTTTGGCGAAGGTACCATGAGGTGCTAAGAAGAAGGTATATCCTTTTGTTTTAGGATAAAATGTTGTAGAGATATCTGTTAAGTCCATTTGGTTCATAACTTGTTAGTTTCACTGTGTCTCTGCTCAGTTTCTGTTTCCATGATCTGTCTATTGATGAGAGTAGGGTGTTGAAGTCTCCCACTATTATTGTGTATGGTGCAATGTGTGCTTTGAGCTTACTAAAGTTTCTTTAATGAATTTGGATGCCCTTTTATTTGGAGCATAGATGTTCAGAACTGAGAGTTCATCTTGGTAGATTTTATCTTTGATGAGTATGAAGTGTCCCTCCTTGTCTTTTTTAATAACTTTAGGTTGAAAATCAATTTTATTTTATATTGGAATGGCTACTCCAGCTTGTTTGCCCAACATATTTGCTCACAGGTCAATCTGATTTAAGAAGTCCTCTTTGGTGATGAGCCTCACTTGTGTAAGGTTAACAATAAAAGCAAAACAAAACAAAACAAAATCTCAAGACAAAAAAAAAAAAAGCATGCTGTTTTCTGACATTTCCTGTACTCAATATCTCCTAGAAAGAGTGGAGCTTCTGAATCACATTGGGCTATACTTCAGGACAATAACGTGTTCACACACTTTTCTACCATTTAACTTATCTTAGACATTGTATTCCAGCAAACCTTCAGAGGGCTGATGGGTAATTCCATTCATCCCTATTATATTCTACCCTACCCTGCTTCACATCAGCTCAGTGTTTTACCAATGGCAAAGTTTTAGTGCAGTTTTTTTTTCTTTTAAAGTTTGGGGGTATAGTGTTTCTGGACAGAGAGAACTGCACTAAGTCCATTATTAGACACCAAATAGCTTTGAGAATAGATTTGATAATTTTTGTGCACCTAACCCCTGAGCCATTTCTCCAGCCCTTGATAATGTTTCTTAATGAATCCATCCTAAAATTACAGGGTAAAACAACACTTGCTTTCAAAACTTAGACAGTTATTAAGCCATTCAATAACAACTAATATTTTATTTGTGGTTTGTCAAGATGCTTGTGCATGTCTCATGCTGCCATGTTTAAAAGAAGAAAAGATGTTTTTACTTCCATGAAAGTTGTAGTGGATTCATTTTTTTTGAACTGAAGTTCTAGTGATGACTGTATTCATCAGACTTCAAGGTAAGGGAAAAAGAGATTCATACCTTTCAGATTCTTTTTACTACTACAACTAAGAGATTTAGTTTAGAAATGGTTAACATATTCCAAAGAAAGACCCCGATGGGCTTCAGTGAGTGTTCCCCTAAGAAATTGGTAGTCCCATTAATGTCATAGGCTCATGGATTTATGTCAGCATTCTACAGTATCTGTCTGCATAAAAATATGTTTTAGTGATAAAATGTATGTCATTATCAATTAAGTATTTACAACTGAGTCATGTTTTGGCTGTAAAGTAGGCAACAGAATTAAGAACTAAGAATCCTTATGTAGCCATGTGATGTGCAGACCCAGCACTCCAGGAACAAAGGCAGGTGGATCTCTCTGAGTTCAAGGCTAGCATGTTCTACAAAGTGAGTTCCAGGAAGTCAAGGCTACACAATGAAATCATGACTTGGAAAAAATATCCTGGTGCAATAAAGTGTTTAATCAAAGACAGCAAGATGGCTCAACTAAAGCCACTTGCCACCAAGTCTAATGACCTGAGTTCAATTTCTGGGACATATATTGTGGAAAAAGAGAACTAACTTCCTCAACTTGTCTTCCTGATGTCAACATACACTTCTGAGGTTTACACACACACACACACACACACACACACACACACACAGAGAGAGAGAGAGAGAGAGAGAGAGAGAGAGAGAGAGAGAGAGACTCACTGGGGCCGAAAGCTTCTGAATCACATTGGGCTATACTTCAGGACAATAACGTGTTCACACACTTTTGTATGCACGCACAAGTACAATTAAAATGGAGCATAGATCTATAGAAATATGAAATGGAAAATAAAACACATAAAATAAAGAGAAGATTCCAAATAAAAGAATAGCAAGGAATTAGTAAAAGCAATGTTTAAAGAAATTGTGTCTTAATATTTGAGACTGCAAACAAATCATGAATCATATATAAACCAAACTAAAATAAAATAAAATCCAAAGTGAGCTGCTTTTAACAGAGAAGTAACAAAACATCAAATTCAAAGAGAACCTTCCAGGAAAGGGATCCTGAGAAAAGGCTACCACGTCCAAGGAAGGCAGCAGGCATGCAAATTACCCACTCCTGACCCAGGGAAGTAGTGACGAAAAATGACAATACAGGCCCTATAATTGAAATGAGTCCACTTTAGTCTCGAGACTCGAGCCCCGGGCTACCTTGCCAGCAGAGTCTTGCCCAACACCCGCAAGGGTCCACACGGGACTCCCCACGGGACCCTAAGACCTCTGGTGAGTGGACCACAGTGCCTGCCCCAATCCAATCGCGCGGAACTTGAGACTGCGGTACATAGGGAAGCAGGCTACCCGGGCCTGATCTGGGGCACAAGTCCCTTCCGCTCGACTCGAGACTCGAGCCCCGGGCTACCTTGCCAGCAGAGTCTTGCCCAACACCCGCAAGGGTCCACACGGGACTCCCCACGGGACCCTAAGACCTCTGGTGAGTGGATCACAGTGCCTGCCCCAATCCAATCGCGCGGAACTTGAGACTGCGGTACATAGGGAAGCAGGCTACCCGGGCCTGATCTGGGGCACAAGTCCCTTCCGCTCGACTCGAGACTCGAGCCCCGGGCTACCTTGACAGCAGAGTCTTGCCCAACACCCGCAAGGGCCCACACGGGACTCCCCACGGGACCCTAAGACCTCTGATGAGTGGAACACAGCGCCTACCCCAATCCAATCGCGTGGAACTTGAGACTGCGGTACATAGGGAAGCAGGCTACCCGGGGCTTGATCTGGGGCACAAACCCCTTCCACTCCACTCGAGCCCCGGCTACCTTGCCAGCGGAGTCGCCTGACACCCGCAAGGGCCCACACAGGATTCCACACGTGATCCTAAGACCTCTAGTGAGTGGAACACAACTTCTGCCAGGAGTCTGGTTCGAACACCAGATATCTGGGTACCTGCCTTGCAAGAAGAGAGCTTGCCTGCAGAGAATACTCTGCCCACTGAAACTAAGGAGAGTGCTACCCTCCAGGTCTGCTCATAGAGGCTAACAGAGTCACCTGAAGAACAAGCTCTTAACAGTGACAACTAAAACAGCTAGCTTCAGAGATTACCAGATGGCGAAAGGCAAACGTAAGAATCCTACTAACAGAAATCAAGACCACTCACCATCATCAGAACGCAGCACTCCCACCCCACCTAGTCCTGGGCACCCCAACACAACCGAAAATCTAGACCCAGATTTAAAAACATTTCTCATGATGATGATAGAGGACATCAAGAAGGACTTTCATAAGTCACTTAAAGATTTACAGGAGAGCACTGCTAAAGAGTTACAGGCTCTTAAAGAAAAGCAGGAAAACACAGCCAAACAGGTGATGGAAATGAACAAAACCATACTAGACCTAAAAAGGGAAGTAGACACAATAAAGAAAACACAAAGTGAGGCGACGCTGGAGATAGAAACCCTAGGAAAGAGATCTGGAACCATAGATGCGAGCATCAGCAACAGAATACAAGAAATGGAAGAGAGAATCTCAGGTGCAGAAGATTCCATAGAGAACATCGACACAACAGTCAAAGAAAATACAAAATGCAAAAGGATCCTAACTCAAAACATCCAGGTAATCCAGGACACAATGAGAAGACCAAACCTACGGATAATAGGAATTGATGAGAATGAAGATTTTCAACTTAAAGGGCCAGCTAATATCTTCAACAAAATAATAGAAGAAAACTTCCCAAACATAAAAAAAGAGATGCCCATGATCATACAAGAAGCATACAGAACTCCAAATAGACTGGACCAGAAAAGAAATTCCTCCCGACACATAATAATCAGAACAACAAATGCACTAAATAAAGATAGAATATTAAAAGCAGTAAGGGAGAAAGGTCAAGTAACATATAAAGGAAGGCCTATCAGAATTACACCAGACTTTTCACCAGAGACTATGAAAGCCAGAAGAGCCTGGACAGATGTTATACAGACACTAAGAGAACACAAATGCCAGCCCAGGCTACTATACCCGGCCAAACTGTCAATTACCATAGATGGAGAAACCAAAGTATTCCACGAAAAAACCAAGTTCACACAATATCTTTCCACGAATCCAGCCCTTCAAAGGATAATAACAGAAAAGAAGCAATACAAGGACGGAAATCACGCCCTAGAACAACCAAGAAAGTAATCATTCAACAAACCAAAAAGAAGACAGCCACAAGAACAGAATGCCAACTTTAACAACAAAAATAAAAGGGAGCAACAATTACTTTTCCTTAATATCTCTTAATATCAATGGACTCAATTCCCCAATAAAAAGACATAGACTAACAGACTGGCTACACAAACAGGACCCAACATTCTGCTGCTTACAGGAAACCCATCTCAGGGAAAAAGACAGACACTACCTCAGAGTGAAAGGCTGGAAAACAATTTTCCAAGCAAATGGACTGAAGAAACAAGCTGGAGTAGCCATTTTAATATCGGATAAAATCGACTTCCAACCCAAAGTTATCAAAAAAGACAAGGAGGGACACTTCATACTCATCAAAGGTAAAATCCTCCAAGAGGAACTCTCAATTCTGAATATCTACGCACCAAATGCAAGGGCAGCCACATTCATTAGAGACACTTTAGTAAAGCTCAAAGCATACATTGCACCTCACACAATAATAGTGGGAGACTTCAACACACCACTTTCTTCAAAGGACAGATCGTGGAAACAGAAACTAAACAGGGACACAGTGAAACTAACAGAAGTTATGAAACAAATGGACCTGACAGATATCTACAGAACATTTTATCCTAAAACAAAAGGATATACCTTCTTCTCAGCACCTCACGGGACCTTCTCCAAAATTGACCATATAATTGGTCACAAAACAGGCCTCAATAGATACAAAAATATTGAAATTGTTCCATGTATCCTATCAGACCACCATGGCCTAAGACTGATCTTCAATAACAACATAAATAATGGAAAGCCAACATTCACGTGGAAACTGAATAACACTCTTCTCAATGATACCTTGGTCAAGGAAGGAATAAAGAAAGAAATTAAAGACTTTTTAGAGTTTAATGAAAATGAAGCCACAACGTACCCAAACCTATGGGACACAATGAAAGCATTTCTAAGAGGGAAACTCATAGCGCTGAGTGCCTCCAAGAAGAAACGGGAGACAGCACATACTAGCAGCTTGACAACACATCTTAAAAGCCCTAGAAAAAAAGGAAGCAAATTCACCCAAGAGGAGTAGACGGCAGGAAATAATCAAACTCAGGGGTGAAATCAACCAAGTGGAAACAAGAAGAACTATTCAAAGAATTAACCAAACGAGGAGTTGGTTCTTTGAGAAAATCAACAAGAAAGATAAACCCCTAGCTAGACTCACTAAAGGGCACAGGGACAAAATCCTAATTAACAAAATCAGAAATGAAAAGGAAGACATAACAACAGATCCTGAAGAAATCCAAAACACCATCAGATCCTTCTACAAAAGGCTATACTCAACAAAACTGGAAAACCTGGACGAAATGGACAAATTTCTGGACAGATACCAGGTACCAAAGTTGAATCAGGATCAAGTTGACCATCTAAACAGTCCCATATCACCTAAAGAAATAGAAGCAGTTATTAATAGTCTCCCAACCAAAAAAAGCCCAGGACCAGATGGGTTTAGTGCAGAGTTCTATCAGACCTTCAAAGAAGATCTATTCCAATTCTGCACAAACTATTTCACAAAATAGAAGTAGAAGGTACTCTACCCAACTCATTTTATGAAGCCACTATTACTCTGATACCTAAACCACAGAAAGATCCAACAAAGATAGAGAACTTCAGACCAATTTCTCTTATGAATATCGAGGCAAAAATCCTCAAG